>NC_090265.1:1210833815-1211135244 GCF_040414725.1 Anabrus simplex | reverse complement strand
CCTTCTGTCTAAAATTTCCTTCGTATTGATGGGAATTCGATTTCCTCTTCAGCCATCCTCAAAGTGGTTTTCCATGGTTTCCCACTTCTCCTCCAGGCAAACGTCGGGATAGTTCCTAACTTAAGGGCAAGGATGCTCTCTTCCCTCTTCCTGGTATATCCCTTGCGATCTTCTTATCCCCCCCCCCCACAAGGTCCCTATTCAGCATAGCAGGTGAGGCCACCTGGGTGAAGTACTGGTTATCCTCCCCAGTTGTATCCCACCTACCCAAAGTTTCATGTTCCAGGACACTGCCCTTGAGGCGGTAGACGTAGGGTTCCATCGCTGAGTCCGAGGACCGACCCTGGGTGGCAAACGGGTTAAGAAAAAATATCAATGTTGTTCCCTCCATTTTGAGTACTCTCATCATGTATTTTTTTTTTTTTTTTTTTTTACAATCTGCTTTACTTCGCACCGACACAGATAGGTTTTATGGTGACGATGGGAGAGGGAAGGGCTAGAAGTTGGAAGGAATCAAACTTGGCCTTAGTTAAGGTACATCCCCAGCATTTGCTTGGTGTAATAATGGAAAACCATGGAAACCATCTTCAGGACTGCCAATGTACGGTTCAAACCCACTATCTCCCGAATGCAATTTTATAGTTACGTGACCCAAACCGCACAACCGCCTACTCGGTCTCGTCATGTCTTCAATAGATTTGTAGGCTGACGGGCCTAGTAGCTTAAATGGTAGAGCACTGACCTTCAATGCTCAAGCTGGCGGGTTTGTGCCGGGCTCAGTCTTGTGGTATTAGAAGGTTTTCAAATATGCTATTTTTGTGTCAGTAGATTTACTGTGGAACAAGATTCTGAAAACCACAACTGAGGTGGAAAGTTGCTTCATCCACATACGTTTTCAACACATAACTGTAACTGCGAATGTCGTATCAGCTGTAGGAGCGATTAAAACTAGGTCAGCAAGTAATTCTGATACTTCCTGATTAAGTAAAATTGCTAGTCCGTTGAATCATTTTAGCCAACTGCCAAACTTGGAATCTCTATTAAGGTATTCCTTTAAGAGAGATTTATTGGGCTGAATTATAGACTATGGTAATACTTTGATCTAAGTGGAAGGTGCAGCAGAACACTATAATATTCGGAAATTACATTCTTGCAGGAGAACGTGCTACATATTCACATTCTGTGTACAAACAGTCAACATTAAGTTCGAGCCCTGTTAACTCATGAATAAAATAGTAATTTTTGACTACATTTTAAAGTGGTGCTGGGTTTATTTCTACGTTTGCTATGTTTTTAACAGTTAACAATTGATTTACAATCATTTTTTACGTACAAATTTGCGCTGCAACTACGATTTGTACATCTGGAGCGAATAGATCCATCCTTTAATCGATTTACTTCACTAAGCTTATAATTGTGGATTATAAAGCACAGTTTTCCCCCTTTGGTTTCAGTTTTCTTTGTTATGTTCATATTGATGAAAGTTACAGAATATCAAGCGGCGAATGCTTGCATCCTACGTAGACCGAAGAGACTGTTCTGAGTATGTGTTCTGGTGGCCTATTCTGGCAACCTACTTATGCGAAAGAGACTGAGGCGCGTTCAAGCAACATGTGTACACCAAAGCGGGTCGTAACTGGTAACAATGTACTGTTCATTTGAATTATTATCGAACCTGGTCTAAACGGGTTACCATTACAGGATCAAACATACTGTTGATGTGAATAAAAGATCATTATCGAACCAGCTCCAAACTATCCGCTCCGTATGCATTCACGGTCGCTGGCTTCAGTGAGCACCAGGTTCAAGATATTCAACATTTACATGGTTGTGACAGTGCTCAACATCCAATTTGCTCATCTAAACTGAAGTGAGAACTCAAAAAATGATTCAATATCACATTTTTATCCCATAATATACAAGTAGTTACTGTAAAAGTAATAACGAAAATATTGAAATTATGTATTGTATAGAACAGAATAGATGGACAGTTTATGTGCCACGGGGAGTTAACGCCGGGCACTATATTATATTTCTCGTCATATTCCACCTTAGGATTAATCGAGGAATCGAACCTCCACCGACTGGATAGAAAGCCAACAGAAAGCTATGGTCTCACCATGACTCCCAAGCGTCCTTGTGAAATGTAATGATGCCAATTCGTAAATAACATTGGGGAAAGTGATTCACTTTGGATAAATGGTTATGTAATGAAAATACTCCATTAGTTTAATGAACTGCACATCTCAAAGCATCGTAATTCAGCAATGACTCATGATTAAGTCTTACCTGGCAAATCAATACGGTTTTATAGTTTCATGAAGGATATCGGTTATGAGCATCCCTACTATGTGCATTTTAAACATTTTCTTGGTATTCGCAGCCATTGTTCTGCCACTGTAATTAGTCACTTCTTCTTGTATAATAATAATAATAATAATAATAATAATAATAATAATAATAATAATAATAATAATAATAATAATAATAATAATAATAATAATGTAATGGTAATTATGGTAATGTAATTATTATTATTATTATTATTATTATTATTATTATTATTATTATTATTATTATTATTATTATTATTATTATTATTATTATTATTATTATTATTATTATTATTATTATTATTATTATTATTATTATTATTATTATTATTGATACGTAGATTTCCGTGGAGCAGAGAGCGAAAGAAGCGTGAGGGGGTAAATGGCTGGACAAAGTATGAACCAAAGATTACATTTTAACAGCAAAATTTACTGAAGTCTATTTTCTTTCTTTCGGTACTTGATTAGCTTTTCCAAAACATTAGCTACAAAATTTTCAAGAATTAACGAGAAATAAGAGGGAAGCTTACGATCTTAGTAAATTTCCAAACAGGTGAGAAGAGATTCCTATTTCTTACCAGACTAAGAGTCGAGATTAGAACATCAAATCTTATAACATACAATCCTTTGTTTGTTTAATGAAGCACCGGTGTTTACAAATTAAATCACGTATCACAGGGAAAATAACATTTTGTATTGTTCAAGAGAAGCAGCCAAAGCTTCTAGGATGGGGGAATCGAACCCTCAAGTTAAAGTTACATTACTTTAGAAGGGTCTCGAGCTGTGAACCACTCTTTATAAATTACAGTTTATACGGCCTAATGCACCTTAAATTTACATTAGATACATGAATTTACAACACGACTTCACGTCAAACTTTTAGTTACTTTCAGCAGGTTACGATATCTGCTCTAAAAATCTTGAACAGCTTACACACTCGCTAACCTTTAGTTCAGAGGGGAGCAAAAACCGAAAGAGGATCGAAAGATCCAGAAGAAAATACAGGAGCCGAAGTCCATACTACCCGGCCGAGAACCGAAAATGGAAATGGAGGCTGTATTCACTCAAGCACTCCTAGATAAAACTAATGATAAAAACTAATAGGGCTTAAGGCCTGGTTACACAAAGGATAGGCTATGCTACATGGTGACTAAAAATGAAAAAAATTAATCCGAAACACTGTAGAAAAAAATTAAGAAATTAGAAAACTTAGACACCAGAAAACAAACGAATAAGGTAAACGAAGGTGCACACTCGTACGTACTTATATATTTCTAAGTCCCTAAAAGGGGTTAGTACGTCAAGTCCGTAGACTGCCTAGAAAATACCTACATTTAAAGTCTTAACAGGGAAGAGAAACTCTACATTAGAACACAGTGTAAACGCAGATCGACGTAACCGTTACATTCTAAGGGGAACGCTGGAATCTTCATTTCGTCATACGTAGATTACGTTTACATAGTTAGATAATAGTTCTGCTTTACCTTCTGCCAGCCGCCAGCCTCTGCAACGGCTCACGAAGGGGACCTTGCACATTAATATAGCACTCTTACATTCTCGATGAAGATTGACAGGTTGAAAACTCACGGCTATATAAAGGGGTTTGGCTGACTGTTCTAGAGCAGTGCTGTGGTTAGTGGAACTTTTAGGACCTTAGGGAGAAATCTGATTGGCTGATCAAAGCTTCATACTAGTGACAGCTCAGATATAAGTCAGAAACAACTGAAAGGGGATCGTGTTATCAAGCCTTCAGTCATGAATATTCTCAATCAAGTCAATTACATTTCCGTATACTAAGTGACACAAGGAATCACCAGTAGATACATTTAATTAAGGTAATTAGAACTTCTTTGATATGCTCAAGTTTATTCAATACAGTTAGATACACTGTTATCATTAAGAATGGGGGGATTTCACACTCTGGGTTAGGTCTAACTATTGTCACAACAACATCATTAACAATAATAATAATGTTATGGCCTTAGCTACTGCGTGTAGACATTTGAATTTATCGCTAATTAGGCTACCTATTTTTCAGTTTTGAAGTCCTGTTTTACCCTACCAGATAGTAGTTATATCGTACCTTACTGGTGCTGAGTTAAAATTAATAGTCTTGGGTGAACACTGAGTGTGTCTCCAGAGATTATTGACATGCCTACATCGAACGAGATGGTGTGCCAAATGAATTTTCTCCCACCCTTCACACTCACGACTATTTCTGCTAGATACGAACTCGTGATCTTAGCATTCGGATGTAGTCAACCCAGCACTGTTCCAAAGAAGGTCCCCTACGCCATTGAGACGACTAACTTCTCAAAACGACTGCTGCCTAGCTAGATGGTCCATAGATATCGGAGTGGCACGAGGTCGTTAACGAAGCTTTCAAGGCTGAGGCTGATTGAACCCCATTTCAGCTCTAAGTAATAATAATAATAATAATAATAATAATAATAATAATAATAATAATAATAATAATAATAATAATAATAATATGTGTTAATGACATATTTAAAACATTAGCCTGATTTTTATTACCGCGAGTTTGAGAGAACGGCTGAACCGACAGACATCGTAATGAATTCTGGCGAAATATCTTGGCCTGTAGACTTGAAAAGTGCTTTTATAAGCATGGAAATCTATTGTCGTATGTATTTAAATTATTAAAGAAAAGTGTAGCAATCTGATTGACCAAACCGTTCTCCAGTACTTCAAGGACACTTGCGGGCCCTCTGCCGGCCATGTATGCGATGGGAAATCTAAAGGGCGCACACGCATGAAACGTCTGGTATGACGTCTCTTCGCTGTGCGGTCAGTTGTGGACTCGTGGTTGTCGAGAGTATGTCACGTTGACTACACAAACATTCATCATCATCATCATTTACCATATCCAGCTTCCCATATGAAATGTAAAAGTGCTCGCTATTTCTTTCAGTTAGAATAGAGTTTCTCTTTAAGTACATCTTTATTATTATTATCATTATTATTATTATTATTATTATTATTATTATTATTACCGAGCTCGATAGCTGCAGTCGCTTAAGTGCGATCAGTATCCAGTATTCGGGAGATAGTAGGTTCGAACCCCACTGTCGGCAGCCCTGAAAATGGTTTTCCGTGGTTTCCCATTTTCACACCAAGCAAATGCTGGGGCTGTACCTTAATTAAGGCCACGGCCGCTTCCTTCCCAGTCCTAGCCCTTTCCTGTCCCATCGTCGCCGTAAGACCTATCTGTGTCGGTGCGACGTAAAACAACTAGCAAAATATTATTATTATTATTATTATTATTATTATTATTATTATTATTATTATTATTATTATTATTATTATTATTATTATTATTATTATATAATTCACAATTTTATAATTGGGTTTATGACCTTCCTCAGTACAATGTCCATGGAAGAAGTACTATTTAGTACATACGCACATATGCTTCATACATATCGGTATATACTTACATTGTTAACAAATAAATTTGACAGATATTTATGAGATATTTGTTATACATAAATGGTCAAAATTATTACTGGTCGATTTTCATTAGACCTCTGTATATGGTGGATGGTTCATGCCAATAAACTTCCTCACTATACGACAAGTGGCCAGGATTGCTGCTTTTTGTAATTCTCTGTAAGTGAGAGGGTGAAGATTAAGGGCTTCAATGCTCCTGTATAGTGTTTTTGGTATAATACATTACAGCCAAGCACTACTGGAATTATGATAACATTGTTGAGTTTCCACATGGTTTTTATCTCTGTGGCCAAATCTGTGTATTTGGAAATCTTCTCAGTATTTGTTGATTGGAGGTTGTGAGTATTATTATTTTTATTATTATTATTATTATTATTATTATTATTATTATTATTATTATTATTATTATTATTATTATTATTATTATTATTATTATATACACAACTACTGACCTCTACCGGAACACGCAAAAGTGAATATATCTCTCCACATGGGGTCAGAATGTATAATGAAATATTTTAGAAATATGCTGGTAATAATATTATTTTCAATATATTTGAAAAGTTCACTATACACAGTTTGTCCACTCCGTCCGGCCGTTATACTGGACCGGAATTATCTCCGGAATCTCCAGCTGGTGAATCATCAGGAATTGATAGGTCTCTAATTTCAGTCCACTTTGAGTAATCCAAAAATAAAATCACTAAGTGACCACTCCAATAATTGCTGGTGAAAGATTCCCTAGCCCGCAATACATTCTCTGCATAATATCCGGAGAAAAATACTGTGGGGGTAAGACAGCACCGGCCGCCTCTACAGTTGGAGGTTGAGAAGGATGGCATAATTTTCGGGATTGCTAGATGAATTGTGGCACTCTGGATGCCATTTAAGCCCAAGTTCAGCTTCCTTCGTCATGCGAGTCAAAAGGGTTGAAGAAGTAAATGTTCAAAATGACCGAGATTAATGTTGAATCCTCAGTTCTCGGATTCGATAGGCTAATTGGGAACAGTTCCTATGCCAGTTGGACTTCAGCAAGGACGAACTTCCACGGGAAACAAAATAATCTGTACAAGGTGTCCAAAAAAGCACCGACAGCGCTTAGTATGTTGTGCGGGAAGGCAAACAGATTCGTTTTCAAGAAATAACCCATATCCAGAAACGCACGGCTTGGACACTGTAGTGCATCGAAATGCGAGATGAGTGTGCATTCCGCATGTCGTCAATAACCCCAACATGAGTAGCACATCGGGCTCATTACAAAAGGGGTTCGAACTGTGTACTTCCTACATCGTTGCAGAACCTACATCGGCGATGCTGAGCCTCACGCAAATGACCCAATACGTGCGATTGTCTTTGAAAAATTTCAATCGCTCCGTGGACTAGAGCAATAAGGTCCTCCTCTGACCCTTCACCTCGGTGGAACTGTCCGGCTTCTCTTAGTCGTCTCTAGATGACCACGAACGTGGAATGATGTGGAGTACGTCAGTTTGTAAAACGTTCCGCATACAATCTTGCAGCAGCTCTACTATTGAAATCCGCTTTACCGTATGCAAACACCATCACAGTAATTTCCACAGCTGTGAACTGGTACATGTCGCACTGCTGTTAACAAGGTTACTGCACAGGCAGATTATACAGTACACAAGTAACGCAGTAGGTTGCACATCTAGGACTGTGTGGAGGAATGTAGCGCATGCGCAGGAATGTTATTAGGCTGAAGTCGTCTATCCGCAGTACACAGATGGCGAAAGGGTTGCATACCCACCGTATTAAGACACCAAATCGGAACAAATTGTCACAACCGTTCTCAGATATTGTCGATCTCCAGCGCTCAAACCGTGCATTTCCGGACAGGGACTTCTGCCTGAAAACAGATCAGTCCACTATCTAGCACAACATACTAGCCTTGTCGGTGGTTCTTGGGGACGTCCTGTATATGAAATGAGTTTGCTGAATCAGTTTTGGTAAAGCCTTCCATCCGTTCTACCGGAGCGATTTGCTTCAGTTATATTTTAATCTCTCCGGAATTAGCTGCTGGTAAATTTTGAGACATTGCTAGGTCTCTAAGTTCGTTCAGATTTGAGCAATCGTAAAAACAATGCATTAGATGCTCACCCCATTAACTGGGAGTGGGGCCTAACACAAGCCCGCAATACCTTTTGTGTTTAGCGGGTTACATTCAGCCTCCATCAGCATGTGGGTCATAAGAGAAGAGAGAGAAAATGTCCAAAATAACCTGAATTTACAGTTTTGGTGCTCCCTATGCTGAGTGGTGACAGTTCAAATGACAGTAGGAACCGTATACTCCATATCTATTGCTCTAGGCCAGATATTTATTTTATTATTTTAATGATCAAGTGTTTCCCAGGTAAATTTGGCTGCCAGAAGTAAGTAGTTCCACGCGAAACAAAATCGTCTCAAAATATAACTCCAAATTAAAGATACAAAAATAACTCGAAAGATTCAAAACAATTCGTTAAAACCGAGTCGAGTAGCTGCGCGGTTCCAGTCACGTAGCTTTCAACTTGTATTCGGGAGATACTAGGTTCGAACCCCACTGTCGGTATCTTTGAAGGTCGTTTTACATGGATTCCTATTTTCAAACCTGGGAAATGCTGGGCTTTACCTAATTTAAAACCACGGTCGCTTCCTTTTCACTGCTAGCCCTTTTCTATCCCATCGTCGCCATAGGACACGCTGCGATGTAAAACATATTTTTTAGTTCGTAAATTATCAGTCAACATCACAATGAAGAAACCTACAAACAAAGCACATCGCACATAATTAACAGGTAATACAAATCATAAAAGTGAACGTTCAAAATAGTACTCGGGCGGTGCATGCAGCAATTTTATATCAAGACACGTTATCTCATTAAATTATAAGGAATGCTACAGAGCAGCAAGTGTCCTCTAGTCTAAAAATGAAACTTGGAATTAAATACACAACATTATAAAACGACAAAATATTCCATAGTATATCAATCAACGTCAAAACAAGGAAATCTACAAAAATTCACTTGACACAAAATTAACAGGTAAAATAAGTCTTAAAAATGAACGTATGGAACAATTTGATATCAAGACACATTATTTCACCTGTTCATAAGGAATTCTGCGGAGCACAGCACAGATCCTCTAATAATAATAATAATAATAATAATAATAATACGAATATGTGACAACTTAGTTGGTTATCTGTCAGCTTTCAATTTTCATGGCTAAGGTTCGTATCTTGGTAATCATTAGTCGCCTCCAGTGATACCAAGTGCAGGGCCTCCGAGTTGACGCCTGATAAGAGACTTACGTATCGATGAGAATGGGACCCTACCGAATATGAATTATAATGCTGAAGTCGGCCGAAACACACCTAGACCGCGAACCACCGGAATTAATAAATGAAGGTTAAAATCCCCGATCCGGGCGGGAAATAAACCCACGACCCTCTGGAACAGAAGGTCATAGAGCCGGACCAAATCATGGTGAAAGTTATAATTACTATTTTCAACTGAAAATATTTGAAAGGAAGATCGAAATTCAAACCTGAGCAAACTCGTGATGAGCCCGCGTGTTTACAACGAGCCCGGAGGATGCTGCATATATTGAAAATTTTAAAGCAAGGTAAGAAGAGGAAGCAGAAGAAGAAAAAATTGTCTTTGGTCCTCAACCTACATCCAAAGTCCCTCTGTTGGTGGAGACAGTAGAATAACATCCACGGTATCCTCTTCCTGTCGTAAGGTGGGACCAGGGATTCTCAAATTGTGAGAGTCCATTGCTGATCGCGATTCTCCTAGCTGAGTCTGGGATTGCTTCCACAGGCTCCTCATTTCCAGCTTTCCTATCTGACCTCCCTTAGTTAACTGTTGTTCTCTTCCGACCCTGACGGTATTAGGTTTACGAGGTCTACGGAGTCCTTCAACTTCACGCCCTTCGTGGCCCTTTTCTTTCTTCTACCGATACATTAATTATTCAAAAGAATGACCTTAAACTTAGTGTTAGGTGTAAATAAAGGGTGGTTGCCTAGCTGAACTCCCTGGGCCAGTATTACAAGATGAGCGATAGTATTTCCACGATATAGCAAGGAAATTTCCCTTTTATCGAAAAAAAATTACCTTCATGGAAATTTACTGGCTAATATTACCACTACGTCTGCTGCATATGTAGAAATAACGGTATACTTCTGCTGTATATATAAATATAACAGTACCTAAACTAGTACCAATTGATATTAATGACCTGATGTAAAATGACGGTGTATCAAATACGCTTATCCGAAGTAAGGTCCTCGTAAAAATTAAAATAGTAACTCACCCCATTGGCTGTAAATGACTTCTATCGTCATCCGTTTGAAATCACAAATTTCTTGCAATGTTCGCTCATTATACTGTATTTATGCCACGGCCTTATCTCCTTAGATTTAAACATCACGAAATATCCTTGCCTCAAAATCTTGTCTTTATATAACTAAATGTCACGCAGTATCGTAACTGCTTGTTATACTACATCATTGTTAGCTTTTTAATTTGCCGCTACAGAAAGTAATCCGTTAGAATATTAAACATACGTAGATTAAATTTCTCTATTTTTGGAAGGTTTTCAATAACATTTCCCTTTTTGTCCCTGACTGTATTTTTCAGTAATTCTTCCGTATGCCGAGGGAAATTTCCCTCTATCTCTAATACTGGCCTATGTGATTCCCGTAGCCTTAGAAATTACCTGGGATATATAATAAATGAAGAGAATGCGTTACATAGTATGTGTCCGCTATCGTCTCTTATAATTCTCATGGTTTAACTGTGAACGTATCATTTCCCCACAGTAATGAAATACAAGAGAATATTACGCCTCTGAGAAAAGAAAGTCACCCCTTCCATCATGTTAGCAAAACTGCAATATGTGAGGGCGAAGAAGCAAGCAGGCTGTCTGTATTTGAGGGAGCGAGCAAGTGGCCGGCAATTAGATGGGCAACACATAATTGAAACGGCCGTCAGTGGAACCATCTGTTGGCAGACGTGGGAAGCTTGGCACACTACAGCTGACTCTGCTCACCCGTTCTACCAATCGATACCCAGGTTCTTTTTATTTGTTATGGCGAGTCTCTTAACAATTCCGCGAGTTGCCAAGGGGATGTTATTTGCTTTGGGGAATGGAATTACGAAGAAAGATGGAGGGAGCGGGCTTGAAAGAGGATTCTTGTAGTGAAGGCATTTCAATAGCACTCTCGAGCTAGGAGCTCAGTATGTATAGGGCTGCCTCCTTCCATCTGTACACAGATTTACCATGTACCACTTGTGCTGGGACAATATCGTCATCACATCTGCCATTGCACCCTTTCACTTTCCTTCCTATTTTCTTTTCGAATGTCACGATACGCTAACGGAGCAGTATTCATGCTGAAAGCAGCACACTGAACTGAAGGTGCATTCGTTTGCAAATGTAGCAAACATTCTAACAAGATAGTCCATGGCAAAGATTGCTACTTGAAATTTCGCTTGTCAAAGCACCCAACTAAGTAAATATTCACCATCATATCTCCTTATAATAATAATAATAATAATAATAATAATAATAATAATAATAATAATAATAATAATAATAATAATAATAATAATAATAATAATAATCTCTGGCCACATTAAAACTTCGCTGTAGGCTCGATTCCTGGTCAGGAAATTGGAACATTTAGAAACGAGATTTCCACTTTTGGAGAGGCACATGGCCCCGAGGTTCACTCAGTCTACACGAAAATTTAGTAGGACCACAGGGTAATTTCTAATGATAAAGGCAGCTGGTCTAATCAATGTCAAGGTTATTTATGTTGGAAGCCTTTGTCTTCCACTGCTCCTACTGCCTGCGCCGAAATAGCTTTGCATGTTTTATTTTTGAATTATATTTATCATTGGTCACAAAAGGTTTTGTCACGCTGGTTTTGGCAGGACAATCACTCAACTCTTTGATTTGCCATAACGATTTCATCCAAATAAATTCTTATTCCCTTATCCTACACTTCATTCCAGAAATGAACTATATTATGAAAGCTCCCTTAAAAAGCTGTTTTTTATATAGTTCTATAATTTCCTATTTCCATAGTCTCCTTTTACATATCGTCGCTGTTCCCGTGGAAACCACAATGTGATAATATGTATGGAGAAATACTAACCCGCAGCGCATATATGATGAAGACTGAGAATACTTTGACGGTATTCGGACAATATTTAACTTTAGATGACTGGGTGAGTGGGCCGTGCGGTTAGGGGCACGCAGCAGTGAGCTTGCATCTGGGAGATAGTGGGTTCGAACCCCACTGTCGGAAGCCCGGAAGATGGATTTCCGTGGTTTCCCATTTTCACATCAGACAAAAAAGTGGGTTGTACCTTAATTAAGGTCACGGCTGCTTCTTTTCCACTCCTAGGCCTTACCTATCCCATCGTCAACGTAAGACCTATCTGTGTCTATGCGACGTAAAGCAAATTAAAAAAGAACCTTAGATTACAGAACCTTACTGGCCAAAGTTCTAAGCTAAAATATTTTGCATGGAATTTCTTGCAGGCGCAACGATGATATACAATTGAATAAACGTGTACTATGTAGCTTTCCCTCCTCTTTTTTTAAACTCAGTTTACCTACGAATATCTACACACAAAACTTCATACTTTCAGTGCCAAATTCCCTGTTCTCATTTATATTTTGGAAACGATGCCGTCGATGTTTGACCTCTACCCGAATCATCTCCATCATCGTCGTCATCGTCCTTTTCCTATTCATGCATTCATCAAAATGAGCGTACGGTACTTTCTTTTACACCAATATTAGCACTAAGATATATCCATGGTTTTTTGCAAGGAGAATGTTTGCCTTCATGGTATTTCACAATTCCTGTCTAAATTTATCCTAAATTGTATCTTCATGCTGGTTTGCCATCTGGTCATTGAATGTATTCAATACATTATTTCCTGCTTCCTTGTTCTTACAACAACGATTCATTATACTGCACTACTGAATACAGTTCAAGTAATCTATCAGTGCTTCAGTATTCGCCGTGTATCCTACTCTCCTGCTATTAGTGATTTGTCATCATCGTTATTATTTACTGGTTCTTTGGCATCTAATCTCGCATTAAACTGCCTTGTAGGTAGATATACACTGTCTGAAGAAAATAATTCCAACACCAGCCTCTGTGGCTAAAACTAGATATATTAAATTGACTTTCAACCAAATGTACGAACATCCACTAACCAACGACAGCCCTTCGTCCTAATTAGCTGAATACAAAGCAGATCACGATATGGGTTCAGGACTGTATGTACAGTAGTCCCATGTCCAACTTATAGAAATATGAAATTACTAATCTTATCTAACCTTAGCTTAGGATTCCTCTATAATTATATAGTATTACCAAATATCTATCTACACAAATATTAACTAACTTATACAAACAAATAAGTCATAGGTTTCGGTTTACAAAACCTTTCCTCTTGTAAGTTCACTTGTCAGTTACTTTTTAACCCAAAGCAGATGCAAGTTCATAACTGACGAAAATTAATGCCAGGTTCCTTTCTTTAAAATTTTCTTTGAAAAACCTTGTCAATCTCTTACACTCTTACTCACACTGCTTTTACTCCCTCTACGAGGAAAAAGTCAATAAGGCTGACAGTAGACAGAGTCCAAAAGTTTGGAAAACAGCATAACCACCTTAAAGATAGGGATTGACCTTATCATGCAGATGTTTTGTAGTACACTAGCGAAAATTATCTTACTGTTTTTAGTATTCTGAAATTCAAGCTATTCTACATCATCCATTTTTAACAATTAAAGGTTAAAATTCGCCATTTAAATCGTGAATTTTGAAATGGCCTTTATTAGTTGGATTGCCTTGTTTTATCGACTAAAGCAGGAGAGTTTCATCAATGTGAAGGACCTTATTGTCACTATCATAATCGTTTCAACTGAGGTTGACCTTTCAGGACTATTTTAAATTTAACTGCATTGATGAACTGGCAGTTTCATTTTTGATGTTTGGTATATTTCCCTAGGAGTCTGATGTGAGGGATGTAGATCTACTGTCATCTTCATTGGTACATGAACATTATATTCTTGTTAGAATTTAGATTCATGAATTCCGAAATCGTCTTTCACGTCTTTTAACTGCTCCACTTGTTTCACTCTTGTTGAATTACAAGATATATACTTATTAGTAACAAATGATATATTAAAATTTAATGAAATGATAAGATCGAAAAATGCATACTAAACGACATAGAGGAGTTTATTTCATAACCAGAGTGGTCCAAGTAAAAATTGAAACGATCGCGAAACAATTGACATGAACTCCAGAATTTATAAACTTCAGCCTGCTCTCCGGAAGAAAAGCACTAAAAATTAGCTAACATGAAGTATCGGAGCTAAGCAAGAGACGTCGATCGTAACCCACATAAAGTCTCAAAGCGTTTGGAACCCTTCATCGTGTCTCCCATGACCTCTATGTATGGGGGCCGTAAAATAACACCCAAGGTATCCCCATACGGTATCCGTAAGAGAAAACTAAAAGTTCCCCTGAGCTCTTAACTTGGAAGCGTGGATTGGCGACGAAGGATACCTTAGCTGAGTCCTGGCATTTTCCCCCTTACTCGTGCCAGGCTCCTCACTTTCATCTATCCTATCCGATCTACCTTGGTCACAACTTGATCTTTTCCGACCCCCACGATATTAGATTTACGAGGCCCGGGGACTCTTTCATTTTCACGCCCGTCGTGTCCCTTACCTTTCTTTGGTCGATACCTTCATTGTTCGAAGTTTCGGACCCCTTCAATTTTTCACTCTTGTTAGTGTTAGTAGAAGATGGTTTCCTAGTTGCACTTCCTCTTAAATCTATAGTGGCCACCACCACCACCACCTGCCACCCTGCCTCCTACCCCGCAATGCGAGCTTTGGCACTCCACCGATCCGGGCCTGTATGTATTTTAATTATATGGAGGGAAATCGACTCTCGAATTCATCCCAGAATTATCCTAAAGGATTCAGGTTGGCGTTTTGCGATGACCATTCATTTTCCGGTAACGTTATGGTCAACAAACCATTCCTAATACCTTGCTGTATGGCAAGAAGTACTAGATGTGGGTATTGCCATTCGGCATCACCAAAATGGATATCCACAGCAGATAATAAGGATTTGGTAAAATGGTATGGTATCCTTCATCGAGATAATCGTGCAGTGCAATTAGAACGACACATTAAGCTCAGGAAAATCAACCTCAAACCAATGAATTTTCCTTCCGTAAAGTATGAGTCAAAGCAGTTATTTATTTGTGTGTTTATTTTTCCTAACTGTAATATTACGTCTACTATCTTTTTGTAAAATTGAGGATCCTTGTGGTCACACACAGTACGTGCGCTGATACTCTTATGAAAATATACCGTATGATTCAGCCGTCCCTACCAATGTAGTTTTATACAACCCGCAATATTAATCCGTCCTAAAAACATATTCCCTGCCGGTATGCTCAGACAACACAATCGGATATCTTGGTATTTACCGCCTCACAATGAGAGGACGTCGTAATATTCTACTCGCATTAAACACTGGAAGGCATGCGTGTGATGTCTAAGTCATATAAACCATGACACGCCAGCGAAACACTAAATTTATACTGTGACCGCAGTAAACCGAATAAATGCTATAAGCTGCACAGTGTTCCGTACGGAAACGTAGCGTTGTTACCAAAGGCGAGTCTGGGACGAAGATTCTATATTTTTGAAATATTGTTTAATGCGTACCGCACGTAATTTAAATTTAAAACCCGCTTTCATGCTAATTGTGTGTGAATTAATGTGTTTGTGTATCTAGAAGGGCCGATTAGTTAACAGGTAAGACACATACGGACCAAAATTAATAGGAACCCAACTGCCCTGATAATGTTTTATCGCTGAAAATGCTCGATGTGATGACCGTTTTGGTTTACGTACTTTCGGGCCTGGTGTCCAATAATTCGTCTTGCGCGCTGAAGCATTCCAGGTGCAATTGCTAGGCAGGTGTCCGTGATGAGTTGCCGGAGCTCTTCAGGGTTTTCCGGCCCTTGACTCTAAAAGACGTTCTTCAAATGCCCCTACAATAAGAAGTCTAACGGCGTTAAATCCGTTGATCTGGGAAGCAAGAATCAGGGCCAATTTCCCTGGCAGTTCCTCGTTCAGATGGTTACGAACGGGTAAAGTCGAATGTGGCTGAGCTCCACCCTGTTGCAACCACATCATCAAAATATCGTGCAAGGGAACGTCCTCCAGCAGCAGTTGGAGTTCATGATACAGAAAGTGCAGGTAGCGTGGGACCATCCAATAGCCCTCAAATAGATTCAAACAGGCGATCCCCCAAGATTCCACACCACATATTCACTCCCCATCGTACTTGATGGGCCGCCTGTCGCATTCATTGAGGACTGTCCGGACTCCAATAGGGCATGTTGTGTCATGTGGCAATCCCATTATTGTGGAAGCGTGATTCGTTCAAAAACAAGATGTGCATCATTGTCCAGTCTGCCAAATAGCCACCGGCAGAACTCCATTCGAGCTTCGAAATCCCGCCCATTGAGTTCTTGGTGTAGCTCAAGATGGTATGGGTGAAATTTATGTTCATGCACTACTCGCTAGACAGACAGCTGTCTGGTGTTCACCTGTCGTGCAATCGCCCTTGTACTGATGTGCGGATTATTGCGAGCTGCCATCAGAACGACCTCTTCTGTTTCACCCGATGTAACGGGCCTATCGCGGACTGGCGTTTGGTTGGAAATCACGCCTGTTGTCCCTAGGTGTCTTTCAACACGGCGGAATGTTTTAGCAGCCTGGAGTCGCTTCTCAGGGTACCCTTCCGAGTTCAGACGTAGTGCCTCGCACGCGTTTTGTCTTGCTTCCCCATAAATGTGGATCATGTTAACGAATTCCTCTGTGGAAAACCTGCCGACTGACAGCAGAGATTACATTCAGGCCCTAACCTGTGGACTATGGGCAGGGCACAAGACGAATAACAGCGTCGTTCTACTGTTCGATTGTAGCAAACGTGGCCTGCGTTTACGTATTCAAACATCATATCGATGCAAAAATGTTTGAACGATGCAGGATTCCAACCGTCGATGGCACATGCCTTCGATTACTAGGCTAACGCCTAACCACATCCGCAACGCTACACCGCTGGGAACGTGTTGGTATTACGACGGGATTAGAGTACTTACGCCATTCGGTTCAGTGTTTAAAACATTAATTACTGCACTGTTGCCTAGTTTTTGCATTGATTCTCCTCTTCGTTACGCCTGGTCACGAGGCACGACACATTAACATATTTATATAGTCAAATCATGTCGCTACACGATTTCAAGGCGTCATGTTTCGCGATCGGACGATATAACCTTTCGGTAGGGTTAGGAATCGTTTGCAAAATGTGTTCACTGAGCGTTACTACCATACAATACGCTTGCAGGGGAATAGCCAACTTATAACCAAGTACCACTTAGTTGGGTTGCATAAAACTACATTGGAAGGGGTAGCTGAATCACATGGCATATGAGCCTAATTCGAAAACCCTTTTCTAGGCATGCCATATTATGGCAGGTCGTGACACTAACTGTGTACTGCCCAGTGACGTAGTTCTTCACCAGACATGAGGCTTGGCGTTCTGAGAAAAAATATTAGGTATATGAGCAGCTAGTCAACCTTATTTGTCCTAATAGGCAACATGTATGATCCGGAGTTTACACTTTAAATGTGCTTTTTTCTGATTTAAAATGTCATGCAAAATTGAAAAGTGTATTCAGAATGTACAAATAATAACTCAAACACCTAAACTAATGTATAGAAATGTCACGCGAAGCAAGTACGCGAACTCATCGGTCTGACGTCATCATCTAGGTATGCTTTGAGAAACGTGGACACAGTTCACATATTTCTCATCATTTTAGTATCTAGTTAAATTCGACTTGTACGTGTCGTGTTGATCTGAGTGTTATTTCTTGTATTTAACATTAACCTTGCAAAGACAATGCGGCACAAAATGTTATAAATAATGTAATGTTCCAATGTGCACTGATGTATCGCATACTACCCCGAACAAATTATTCATCTACGAGCTAAAGTATCCTAAACTGGGAATAAATTGTAAATATGATAAAAAAGCTTTCGGGATTTTTCTGAGTCAAGAATACAAGGTGAAATTCTGTACGTTTCGCAGAGAACATGCTCCGCGTCTTCAGAAGGACATCTCGACTGTTCACGAGGAAGACTTCTCCGATAATTATGGTTTCAATTTAAGAATGCTTTACTGTTGGTCTATAGTAAGTGGTACTCTCGTTCGTCACTAGATGGCTCACTATACGCTGGCCCTCCAAGTGGGAGATTACGACACCATCTAAGCTCCAAATGAGATGTTTTTGTTGCACCATATATGCGTTTCGAAGTGACGTCAAGGTCATCAGATGAATCAGGGATGAATATGGTTGAAGAGATAAATAGAAATAAACATAATAAAATGAAATAAATTGCAACGAAACACTCACAGGTCATAGAAGAATAGAGGGGGAGGGGTGAATAGCAGGTGTACATACGTTATGAAAATATGACATTTGACACATAATCTGGAATGAACCATCTGGTGATGAGGAGAGTGTGAATGAGGAAAACAGAAACAAATTAAGACTGGTGAATGGATAAGGAGGAGAACTACATACGTAAATCCTTAATGGTTGGCAACCGTGTATTACATAATTGATAGCCAGTGTCCCTGTTGAAATTGTTAAGATTTTAACGTATTTTCACAGCTTCCAGTATAATCCTGGGTAAGAGCTCGAACATCTTGGAACACAACACCATGACCCGACAATAGAGCGTGCTCAGCTGTTGCTGACTTGTCTGGCTGGTTGAGACGGATATTTCCTTGATGTTCCTTGATATGAGTATCAATGGACCGGAATGTTTGGTCAATGTATACCTTGCCGCAAGTACAGGGAATTTTGTACAACCTAGGATACAATTGTTGGGACAATATGTCCTTGCTTTTACCTAAATTGTGAGCAGTTTTAAGGACTGTGAAAAACATTGTTTTTTATATTGCACTTGCAGAGGACTTTGGCAATTCGATCTGTGGTATTGTGAATGTAAGATAGGAAGGCAGCTTCCCTCACTTTAAACTTTGCTTAGTCGTCTCTCTGGGACGCACGGATCTATGAGTCTGTACTTCGTTGAAACCATTACACTTGAACGTATCTCCTGGATATTTCATGGCTCAAAAATTCGTGGCACCCTCATGGCGAGTGTCGTAAGAATGCTCTGTTTTCGGCGAGAACCTGCATGAAGGCAGCGATTTGTATGGGTAGGCTTACGATAGACGGTATGTCATAAGGATCCGTTCGGTTTGTTTCTTATGGAAGATATAAGAAAGGACACGAGCCATGAAAACATCGATATAAGCATTAGGAAGACATTGATTTTGGTGTGCCGTAGAAGTGTCAGTGATATGTAAAAAAATTATTAATGTGAAGATTATTTCTTTATATAAGATGCGTATATTTGAACTTTTAATCACTTTTCTATGTATTCTTTTCTAGTGGTGAAACTTCGTATTTTAATATATGGTTCCAAAAACAGTTAGTGGATTTATAAAACAAATTGAATGCTTAAATTGAATCTGGGCATATAAAAGTTGATGATATGAATCTATACATGAAAATAGTTTACTAGAAACTCTAGGGGTTAAAAGTCAAGTTATGAATTTCACAGGAAAAGTCCTCTCAGTTTTAATTACTGCGTTGATGGGGTGAAAGTTCCTTTTAGGGATCATTGTAAGTATCTAGATGATAATATATGGAATGATGATCATTGCGGTAATCACATAAATGGTATTATAAATAAAGGGTACAGATCTTTGCACATGGTTATGAGTGTGTTTAGGGGTTGTAGTAAGGATATAAAGGAGAGGGCATATAAGTCTCTGATAAGACCCCAGCTGCAGTATGGTTCCATTGTACGGGACCTTCACCAGGATTACTTGATTGGAGAACTGGAAAAAATCCAAAGGATAGCAGCTCGATTTGATCTGGGTGATTTCCGACAAAGGAGTAGCGTTACAAAAGTGTTGCAAAGTTTGGGCTGGGAAAACTTGGGAGAAAGAAGACGAGCTGCTCGACTAAGTTGTATGTTCCGAGCTGTCAGCGGAGAGATGGCGTGGAATGACATTAGTAGACGAATAGGTTTGAGTGATGTCTTTAAAAGTAGGAAAATCACAATATGAAGGTAAATTTGGAATTCAATAAGGCAAATTGGGGCAAATATTCCTTTATAGGAAGGGGAGTTAGGGATTGAAATCATTTAAGAAAAAGCTTGGAAAACAATAGATAGTGAACCTGCCACCTGGGCGACTGTCATAAATGCAGATAGGAATTGATTGATTGATTGATTGATTGATTGATTGATTGATTGATTGATTGATTGATTGATTGATTGATTGATTGATTGATTGATTGATTGATTGATTGATTGATTGATTGAAACGGATTTGGCAAATACGTCCACCCGTTCTACTGGAACGATTTGATTTATTTTTATTTCAATCCCACAGAAGTTACCTGCGGGTGAATTATGAGACAGTGATAGGTCTTTATGTTCAGTCCACTTTGAGTAATACTAAAATCAAATCACTAAATGACCATCCCAATAATTCCAGGCGAGGGCTTATTCTAACCCGCAATACACTCTGCAGTTATAAGGTTGCTAAGCGATTGGCACTTGCATTAATATTCTGCTATATGCGATTTTCATCCTTAGTAATATCATAGCATGCAGCCATGTATGATTACTACCTGTCAGCCGGAGAGTATACACTTTCTCTGAACACAGAAGAATACTATCCTCTGCTAGGTACTATTTGATTCTCTAACCTTTACCAGATTCTAGATATACTCACCAGATGGCAGTACGTTCCTAATAACGTACGTGCTGCAAAGAGAAAAAGTTCACGTGCACTCCGAGTGCGCTTCGTATATTGTGTCGCGTATAGAGTGAAGTGCCATACAAATGGGAAGGCGTGCTAGCTGTTCACACCGAAATCTCTACGTCGTGCGCTCAGCTCAGTTTGGCGCGAGGCGTTTTAGGGTGGTCACAAACTAATGCCGTTATCCAAGGTCACTAGAAACAGTTTATTGATGGAAAACAGTTACTTACAATTGAAAATTAGAAAAGAGAATCGTATGTAGGTTCATGAATTTAATGAAGAAGGTTTTACTTTCGGAGAATTCTATCGTTTGTGCAGAGATGCAAGACTAAATCCCGATAAATATTACGATTACTTAAGAGTCTAAAAATACCTTCAACCGTCCAAACCTTGTAACGGCAATATGGCAAAAAGTAGCAGAGAAGTATTGGGAGAGATTGAATTTTTCCAGTTGTCTAGGAGCACTGGTCATTTAACACGTGAAAATGCCCGGCCAAATCACGCTCGTTATATAAAGTATTTTTCAATATTGTTACAAGCTCTTGTTGATGCAGATTGCAAGCTACTTGCTGTTGATAGTGGGGAAGATGGATATCACATTGATGGAGGAAATTTTAGATTTACTCGTAACACAAATTATTGGAAAATACACACTAAATATTCCACCAGCACGAGAACTCCCACAGATTCAGGATATCGCTCCTTTTGTTATCTCAGATTTCTGTAATGGCACTGGATCTGTAGCTTGGCAGTATAATTACACTTAGCATATAGAGTTTATCACAATAACAAAATGGAGTAAATGTGCGACAATTATATTAATTCATAAATATAAATATTTACTTCCAAGCCCACTACTAGCCTGCAGAGTGGTATTAGGCCTATTCTTCATGTTACCACCCTCCGTTGGCAAAAATATAAATCGATGTGACAGAGCCTGGGAGATTCTACGCACTTTGTCACACGAGTCCCGATTTTGATTCCCGAGAGAGTCGGGAATTTTAACCATAATTAGTAAATTCCGCTGGCACGAGGGCTGAGTGTATGTGTCGTCTTCATTATTTTCTATCACGTTTCGATATTTCGCATTCCCCTGCCTTTACGCCTGGGAGTTCACAGACTGGCGTGTTATCTTCACATTTTTGGTCTGGAGGTCGTTATTATGTTACTGTACTTCGGAAACAAAATTTATTAACAGCATTTTTTATTATTCATACAATTATTTTTACTATTTGAAATTATGAATAATTATTTCATAGACAATCTGGGCTGCCACAAGGACAAAGTTCCATGCGAAACTAAATAATCTAAAATTAACACTTTAAACACACAACAATAACTCTATAGCTACAAAATAGTTCGTAAATCCGAGCGGGTGGCTGCGCGGTTTGAGTCACGTAGCTGTCACCTTGCATGCGGGAGATAGTAAGTTCGAATCGCACAGTCAGCAGTTCTGAAGATGGTTTCCAGGATTTTCTGTCTTCACACCGGGCAAATATTTGGGGTGTGCCTTAATTAAGGCCACGGTCGCTTCATTTTCACTCCTGGCCTCTTTTCTATCCGATTATCGTCACATGACCGATCCGTGTCGGTGTGATGTAAATCAAATTGCAGAAAAAGGGTTTTAAATTATCAGTCAACGTCGCAATAAAAAGATCTGAACAACACTTCACACACAATTATCAAGCAATACAAATAAATACAAATGTTCAAAATACACAGTTCAAAAAAGTTAGGGGAATATGTTTTTGAACGTATGCCATGCTCCACAAAACAATACCTCACACCCAGGTATATTACCAATTATACCTTTATTATTTACCGTTGAAGTATACAGAAAAATCATCGATGGATTCGGGTTCATTTTCAGAACACAAACGGGAATGTCCGAATTGGGGCAAAAACAAAGTGATAACAGTCCTCAAGGGTGGATTGTTGTCACAGTTGGGGAGCTTCAGTGTGGTGTATGTCCTCCACGAGCATTTATCACTGCTTGGCATGCTCCGTATAAGTCGACGGAGGTCACGTTGCGGTGTCAGGTCCCATTCTTCAATGAGGCTCGATCGGATTAAGGTCCGGACTCACTGATGGCCGTTCCATCTTTTAAATGTCCAGTTCTCGCAAGACAGCTCTGGTGATGCTCGCTACATGAGCCCTGGCATTGTTGTGCATAAGTACGAATTTACGGCCAACACCGCATGCAGCAACCAACACATGCTGCAGCAGTATCTGCTCGATGTACGGGCAAACAGAAGGCGAGCTGCGCGATGTTGCTGCGTTAAACAGGGCATTCGAGCAGGACATTTGGGTCGTGAGGACACTTCTCTTAACCTGTTCCTTATTGCCTGGTCAGACACCGTGACTCCAGTGACCCTCCTGAGGTTTTGTTGCAGTTCTCTGGCAGTTGCTGAATGACGCCACAACGCACAGATGGTTAGATATCGTTCATCCTGTGGAGTTGTCATGCGTGCACGACCTTGTCCAACCCTCCTTGTGAAATGGCCTGTCTCATTATAGCGTTAAATAACTAACTGACGGAGAGACATTGAGATCCACAGCAACACGACGAAAAGTCCATCCTTCCTCGATCAAAGTGACGTTCCTTGCGACTTGTCTCAAGAGGTGTGCTGGTTTTCGTACAATGTGCTCAAATGACCGCAGTAGTCTCTGTACCTCACAACGACACACGGACGCACCGCTATTTACTTTGTTCTGAGGGGTCCCCTGACAGTTTAATTCATGGCTACGCCTACAAATGGTGTTTAACTTCGATTTGACATATCGTCGCTGCCGGGAAAAATCCTCCTATGTGAAATATTTTAGCTTAGAACTTCGGCCTGTAAGGTTCTGCAATCTAAGGTGCAATATAGTGTGAATACTGTCAAGGCATTCTCGCTCTTCATAATGTATGTGCTGCGGGTCTGTATATCTCCTAACATATTATCACATCGAAGGTTTTCGGCTACTCAAGGGTGTGAAATGGCTAGGAATGGAAAGTTATTGGCTATGTCCTTGATTAAGGTACATCTTCAGCAGTTGCCTAGTGTGAAAATGGGAAACGACCTAAACCCATCTTCAGGGCTGCCGATGGTGGGATTCAAATCCACTATTTTCCGAATGCAAGCTCGGAGTGATATTACTCAAACCGAATGGCCAACTCGCTCGATCAACGTTTTAATGAAGAAATGTATATAATTGCTGGGGAAGGAATTTAGGGATGCGATTAAATCTCACAGTTTATCATGGCCACAAAGAACGGATCGTGTTAGAAGTTGGGGAGGTTGTGGGTACTAACCCTTCCGTCAACAGCCCTGAAAATGATTTTCCGTGAATTTCTATTTTCAATCTAAGCAAATATTGAGGTTTTACCCTAATTAATTTTATGGTTACAACCTTCCTTTTCAAAAGTATTTTCCCGTACCATCCTCACGGAATATTTATGAGTCTCTGCCGTTAAATTCCTAACAAAAGAATCTATTTTACATTGGTGTAACATATTAAAATTATGCTACATTACTTGTTTGTTTAATGTCTGAATTGAATAATGGTATATGATTTCTCAAAAGCGAATTCATCCAATTAACTTCGGAATAAATTATTATTTCTTCCCTCAGTGATGCTGTACGCTGTGAAATATATCGTAATTATGTAAGTTTATAGCTTCTACAATCGTTTCAACATCTGTTTCATTTAATTTTTCTAATTGTACCGAACAATAAACTTACTTTAAACGTTTTGACCGTTCTTTTTAATGCCCGTCCACATGGTACGAAATTAATAACATTTTTTACATTAAACCAAGGGGGAGTGGTGATATATCACTCGCCGGATATGTGTGGGGTTGGTCGAGCCTAATACGATCGGCAGTTTAATAAACCAATATCGGTACGTGGATTTTAATATGCGTTACCCATTTTTAAAAGAAACACATGTAGGTCTATGGGGTCAGTCATGGGCGATGACCGTCCGTTGGCCAAGCCCCTCTGAACTGTTAGAAGTCGAGTTTTCTTTTTGTTGTAACTTATTAACAGTGAGAGTGTTAGACATAATTCTCAAGTAGTCGAACGCAATTTACAATGAAAATGAAAAGTTTTTATGTATAGAAGAAAATTAGAAACGTAATTTAACAAATAGTGGCTTCTTTTATTCAAAGCCTGGCTGAGTAGATCGAATGGTAGAGCCCAACTTGGCAGGTTTGATCTTGCCTCGTTTCTGTGGCATTTGAAGGAGCTCAAATACGTTAGCCTTGTGTGGATACTTTTACTGGCACACCACAGAAATCCTTCGGGACAAAATTCCGGAACCTCAGCGTCTCAGAAAAACATAAAAATTTAGATAGTTGGACGTAAAAGAAATTGCATTTTTTTTGCAAGTTGCTTTACGTCGCACCAACACAAATAGGTCTTATGGCGACGATGGGATAGGAAAGACCTAGTAGTTGGAATGAAGCGGCCGTGGCCTTAATTAAGGTACAGCCGCAGCATTTTCCTGGTGTGAAAATGGGAAACCACGGAAAACCATCTTCAGGACTGCCGATAGTGGGATTCGAACCTACTATCTCCCGGATGCAAGCTGACAGCCGCACGCGTCTACGAGCACGGCCAACTCTCCCGGTAATTGCATTATTATTATTATTATTATTATTATTATTATTATTATTATTATTATTATTATTATTATTATTATTATTACAGCCAATCAATTGTGAATCCTTAGGCTTGTCAAATTTCATCAAATCTCAATTAAAATTTGGAAATAAATTAGTATACACAGATAATGTTGCAAGGGACCAAACATCCAAGTCATCGCGCCAGTATACTCTCTATGTCGCTGAGAAGATACGGTTGAGTTGATTATTTGCGAGATGAACGGTTTCGCATGACCTATGATACACGCGTATATGCATAGCGATAGAACACTGTCTGTATCAAGAGAGTCGGCTGTGCGGTTAGGGTCGCGTACCAGTAAGCTTGTATTTGGAAAATGGGTGTGTTCGAATTACATTGTGGCAGCCCTGAAGTTGGTTTTTCGTGGTTTCCCAATTTCACACCAGACAAATGTTGGGAGTGCACAGTAATTGAAGCCATGTCCACTTCCTTCCCACGATAATCCAGTCTTCATCTGGCAGTCTTTACTTGGAGCAGTTGATTCTCCGTAAGCTTGGCTGACAGTTTTCATTTTTCACCTTGCTGTGCACACACCACTGTCACATTACGCAACAGCCCCGTACATTAAGGTTCCAATGGACGCCCGTTCGCTACCACAATGAAAGCAATTTTCACCTAATTCTCACCAAAGCAGCCGAGGTTCCAGTCCCTGTCATGAAATGTGGGATTTTTAAAATGAGAAGCCACCTCCCTGTTTTTCAAATTCCAGGTAACATTGCAGGTCTTGTGATTATGACCACGATTTTAACGGTTTGGTAAAATTCCAATGATTCCTGGTCTTCAATATAGACATGTAACAAGTTTTAACAGCTTCATTTTATATAAAAACCCGTATTGACTATAAAATCAAGTAGCGAATATTTAAGAATAACTTAAATACTATATTTTAGTGGTCTGCCTATTCAATACATATATAATTTATTACCTCCGGTACATTTTTCTTCCTCTAAGGGACATTATCAGCCAGAATAAATTACATAATATATCAGAATACAAAAATTATATTCTTAGAGTGAAAAGACAAATTATAGCCTGTTATGCGTTTCAGCATTCAATCTATAAGCATCTGTTTAAAAAAAAAAGAACGGCAGCAGGCTGTCAATATTGTAACGGCCACAGGGTATTCAGGGTTTCGTAGACTTACTTATTCCTGGGAGAGTGGCTCAGCCAGTAGAGGCGCTAGCCTTCTGACCCCAACTTCGCAGGTTCGATCCTGCTTCAGTCCGGTGGTATTGGAAGATGCTCAAATACTTCAGCCTCGGTTAGATAGATTTACGGGCACGTAAAATAACTCCTGCGGGACTAATTTACGGCACTATCGAGTCTTCGAAAACCGTAAAAATAGTCAATGGGACGTAAAGCCAATAACATTATTATTATTATTATTATTATTATTATTATTATTATTACTATTATTATTATCATTATTATTATTATTATAAGACTTACGTATTAGAAATAAAAGACATTTCGTTTCATTTATTTTATTCCTTAATGATTCACTTTTCTTCTTTCAGCTCTCCCTTCTGTACGTTTTTGCCGAATCCTAATCAAATATTTCTTTTCCTTTATTAGATTTGTTATTCGATACGGCTGACTACGATGTATTCACAGCGACAGCCATCTTATAACAGAGTATGCGCCTGACGTCACATATTTAGAACGAATGTTTGCCTTTCTTTGAAGCGCTACTTCATGTTAAAACTGCTTTTCCGGTTTTTTCTTGCAGCCTGTAGCCTCATATTTTATCTGTTAATTGGGAGATTAAACATAATCGTTAATCACTCTCAGCTATATACACGTTCCACTCAAACACTAAAAGCTTTTTAATTTTTATTTATTTGCATGTATCGGTTGTCGATGAACGTAAGGCTACGTTAAAATCTGAACATATTTATGCACTATCTGTTAGACAGAAGTAAGTCTTTGTCACTCCTCGGACTCATCGGATACTTGTTGAACACACTGTGCGTGTGCTTGGTCATTTTTTGTACAGAGGCTATTGATCTTACGTACATAATAGACTCAAAAGTAAGAAGAAACCCTTTCCAATGAACATCTCAGATATCATATGTTCCGTGCCAACAACTTGACTGAAATAAATTAAAAACGTTAAAGTATGAGAAAATTTATTGTATTGTGATTTTCTTGCGTACTGAATATATATGGACTAGCAAAACGTAATCTTTCTGATAATAATCACTACATACAATATTATGTTATATTACATCATTAATGTCCCACTTTCACCAAAGTATAATTTTGCAACATCGGAAATCCGAACTAAATTATTAAATATGAACATCTCAATCAAGAAGGTAGCATTGCAATCAAGCATTGTGTTTATCAGAATGATAGTTTGGTGAATTTAGGAAATGATCAAATCAAATTTGACCGTCTTGGTGCTCCAAAACTGATTTCTGAGCGGCAGCTGATTTTTGTAAGGAATATAAATGAACAAACTGTGATTTTTGTCTACCGAGACTCATCACGATATCTGGAGTGTCGACTGGGAAGGATTCGTTGTAAGTGTGAATGTTTTTAGGGACCAGTGGTGGACTGGGTAATCTTGGTTGCCCGAGGAATAGTACTCACAATTATCCGATGATATTATGTCCTCTTTTTTCCAAAGCAACTGGCAACCTCACGATGTAATAAGCTCACAGTAGCGTTCAACGATATTTTATATGAAAAGGAACCAACGCAATTACGTCACTACCTCACGACAGGCAGGGGGATAATGTGAAACATTCTACCGTTTCTGCCCGCAAGGAATAACAACTAACTGAATGTGCTGCTGATGTCGCTTGTTAAAGTAATTACATGAATTGATATTTCGTAAGTCTTCAGCTCCCTTCGTGCACGTAAACATGATAGCGTTGTGAAGACTTGCAGTAAGAGACAGTTGTGATCCGAAACCATGGTTGACTTGTGGCATCCTTTCCTGTGACAGGTTTTTTCTCTGCCTTTTCTCCCACTAACTTTGTCTCAGTTCTCTTCTCAGAGCACAAATAAATAAAGTTGCATACACCACAATAGATAGTGCGTTGGAATTAGCAGTAGTTCTCAATGAGATTCTTGTTTAGAACGTACCCCCACAAACTGTTCATATACCGTAGTTAGACTAAACGAACATTGTGGTTAATACAAAGTATAACTCATTGCTATGATTTTAACATTAACATTACGAATTTGAACGAAAAGATGAAAGTATTTCAATTCCATTTATTTTTCCAAGTCTGATTTTGGTATAAATTCAAGTTTTAATTTTGTGCAGGGAAATTTAATTTCCATTCCAGATTCAGAACACCAGGCTTGTCTAAGATTTCTACGAAGGAAAAGCGTCACAGCTAATGTCAACATATGTGTGGTGGAGATGGACGGGGATGGATACATATGGCTTCTTCATGTGTAAAGAGAAAAAAGGAATGATAAAGGATTTTATTACAGTGAAAATAATGTATAAATATCTAGAAACTGAAGAAGGTGATAAAATTACATTTGAAATATTAAGAATAATTTTCACCAGAAAACTTGGAAACTATTTACAGTGTTATGAGGACCTAAAAATGTATACTATTAAATGTAAGTCGGGGAGTAGTGATATATAAAAGTAAGTGTAAAAAATATATATGGTTTAATGAGGCACATTGGAATCCAAACCTTGGTATTTGGAAACCTAAACCCAGTGGCGACTCGTGAATTTCACGTTGTTATTTAAATAGGGGTACGGGTAATTAAACACTAAAATACATACTCATGGTTACACATGCAAGTATTAAATGGCAATAGCCAAATAGTACACCTAGACCTACCTCACCATTAATACTAATGTCAGATCCACCCTTCTTTCCTCATCTATAGCAAATATCCCGATCATATCAAACACATTCTTAGCTATCAGTTACCATTAGACTTCTCGGGAATGACTTTATTCTATTTAATGTAGAGTAACAAATTTATCTTTCTAGATCAGTCATTGGTATGGTTATAGTATTCATTTCAACAGTATCTGAATTGTGTAGCATTCTTCTCAGAGCACAAATAAATAAAGTTGCATACACCAGAATAGATAGTGCGTTGGTATTAGCAGTAGTTCTCAATTAGATTCTTGTTTAGAATGTACCCTTATTTCACTCCTAAGTTTACCGCGGTTGGTTCGGTCAGTTTCCTTCATGGATCACTTGGCATCTATAATTCTCGTAGAAACTCTTGATTAGGTTGATAATATTCCCAGGTATTTCACACCTGGCCAGTGCCTTCTACATTAATGTTCTCCTTGGGGAGTCAAATTCTTTAAGGAAATCCACAAACATCAGAAAAAATGTCGTATTCCATTCCTGACATTGTTTCACTACGATACTTAGTGTATTAATTTGGACAACACATGATCTATTTTTACGGAAGCCCGCTTGTTCTCTCCTCAATTCCTGGTCTACAGTATTTGCTATCATTCATGGTCACAGTTTTCCTGTCTCTGAGGCTCTCGTCCAAGAAACATAGCCAGCAGCAATGTTTGGAGACCATGTAAGAGTACTCCAAATACCTCCCTGTACGGTCTCATGGGAGTTGTGACCGGTAGCTGATATATACGATTCTAGGCTCTAGCCTGAAGGCAGATTTTTAGTTTACAAATACTGATCACGTTCCTTATGTTCTAAAACCTGTGTCCTCCTGTGTACAATGTATTAATGTTTATTGGGAATGCATGTTTGCTGTGACCCCCCCCTACCCTGTTAAACACCAAGATCCTTAGAAGAATCGGAAATTCCCAGAACTTTCCGAGGAGGCCAAACTGAAGGTGAAACAGCCTTTTAACTGACTAAGAGAGAGGTAAATTTTTCGTGAATATATCAGGTACATGTAAACTAGGCTCAGGACCAAACTATGGATATTGAAATATAATGTCATAGAGATTAACACTATGCACGGCCATCTTCGCCCCCCGAAATTAACCCGGTATATATTTTTGCTGCAGGCCTTTGGAACATGTGACTTATGTGCTTTTCCAGCTGTAAAATTCTCGTTTCTAAATGTTTCGACTTCGTAAGTTGGAATCGAACCCGCGACCCTCCGACAGAACAGAGCATGCACTTGCTGTCTCTGCTAGGCACTTGACTTACTTGACTTGAATTCTGTGTCCCCTTTCGGAGCAACGGGCTGCAACCACAGTCCTCCATTGGTTCCGTCTCCTGGCAATCAGCTGTAAGTCTACCGAAGATTTGCCGTCCTCCCTCATTTCTCCCTCCACCTCTCTCTTCCAGGCCATCCTTGGTCTTACTCTTCTTTCTCACCTTGCGGGTTCCATCTAAGTACCTCTTTCTCGATGCCATCCTCCTTTCTCAGATAATGACCTATCCATCCCCATTTTGTCCTTTTTATCTGCTGTTGTATGTGAGTTTCTCCTGTCCTCTTCAAGAGTTCCTCATTTGTGACGGTCTCTGGCTAATGTATCAGCAGAATTCTTCTGAGGCAGCGGTTGATGAAAACTCTGTTGACCTGAGTTGTTATTTTCCAGCTCTTATATCCATACAGGAGTATCCCTTTAACATTGCTACGGAAAATTCGTAATTTTGTCTTAGTTGAGATGTCGCGAGCTATCCATATCGCATATACCCGAACAAATGCGAAATTTGCCTTCTTGATGCGACTCAACATCTGCGCCGGCACGACCATCCTCTGCCATTTCACTACCTAGATATTGAAACTATGCCACCGTTTCAATCTCTTCTGCATTTATCTGGAACTTCCCTCCGATCTGGATATAATTTTCTGTTTATTCGAATTTTCTTTGTCTTCTTGGATTTCATATTCATTCATGCTCTAGCTTTGTGTTCTTGTACGCGTTTCAACTTTTCCTCCATATTTTTGAAACATTGAGAGATGACACATCGTCCGCAAAATCTAGGTGCTCCAGGTGCTGCATTAGTTTCCACTTAAAACCAGTTTCGGATCCAAACATCACATCCCTCATGAGCAGATCCATGGTGATAAGAAAACTGGTGGGAGAAATAATACATCCTTATTTCACCCCTGAGTTTACCTCGGTTGGTTCGGTCAGTTTCCTTCATGGATCACTTGGCATCTATACTTCTCGTAGAAACTCTTCATTAGGTTGATAATATTCCAAGGTATTTCACACCTGGTCAGTGCCTTCTACATTAATGTTCTCCTTGGGGAGTCAAATTCTTTAAGGAAATCCACAAACATCAGATAAAATGTCGTATTCCATTCCTGACATTGTTCCACTACGATACTTAGTGTATTAATTTGGACAACACATGATCTATTTTTACGGAAGCCCGCTTGTTCTCTCCTCAATTCCTGGTCTACAGTATTTACAATTCGATTTAGCAGGATCCTTGTGAACACTTTGCTTGGAATTGACAGTAATGTAATACTTCTCCAATTGTCACTTTCGTCCTATCTCCTCTTTTCGCGAATTTCACTAGCAGTCCTTTTTTTTCAATCCTGTGGTATCTGTTCTTGGCAAATAAGGGGTAAAATATTTCATCTGATAGTTCAATCTTCATTTAGGCATTCTGGATGAATATTATCAATTCCGGTGATTTACCATTTTTCATATTGTTGATGGCCGTGATGACTTCCTCCTTCGTATTTGCGTCGGTGTTGATTCATGTGACTACCTGTTCTGTCATTACTTGTTCTTCCCTTTCTTCTTCTATTCCAACATTTCTCCAGTACATGTTTAACTGTTTCTCAAAATGCCCCTTCCATCTCTTCAGTTTTTCATTCTCTCCAGTAAGCATATTTCCTTCCTTACTACTTATAGGGCATCCTCTCTGGGTTTTTGTCACCTCGTATAAAGTATTCAAGTCCCCTTTTCTACCATCAGTCTCTCATTTGAGCGCTTGGTCCTCCAACAACTTTCGCTTACCTTTCCTAGCGCTATTTTTTCACTTCCCTGTCTTTTTCATTATAACCATTTGTACAGTTCGCTTCTGGTGAAGAGTTTTGCACTGATTAATTTTTGTTTAACATTCTTCCTCTCTTTGATCTTCTGCCCTTTACCTGTTATCCAGTCTTTTACTCCTCTTTCTCTGAATCAAAGCACTTCTTCACTAGATGCCACAAAAATTTGGTTTCACTTTTTCCGATTCCTCTTCGATTGTACCTTCATTTTCTATGCCAGTAACTTCAAAACAGTTTCTTAACTGCAATCTAAATTTATATTTATGGTTTTCATTTCTTATTTTCATCACATCGTATTTTCTATGCTTGCTTTCCAGTTCTTGCTTGTTTGCTTTGATCTTAATTCGAAAGTGTGCTAGGACGCTCCCTACATCTGCACCTCGTCTATTCCTAACGTCATTCACTGACCTTCTCCATTTTCTCGAAATTGCCACATGGTCTATCTGGAGACATCGGGAGACATCCGTGTTATCTTGTGACAGTTCTTGTGCGGGAAAATAATTCCACTTATCACAAGATCCATCTCTGCACAAAAGTCAATGAAGCATCCTTCGTTGTCGTTTCATTCACCCAAACCATGGTTTCCCATTGTATGTTCTACTCCTTCATTTTCAGTGGCCAATTTAGCGTTTAGATCTCCCATAAAAAGAATTATAGTTTTGTTAATTAATTTCATATTTTCATTTTGTGAGGCGTAGAATTATTCTTGTCTTGGTCACCTGTTGCTTCAGTTGGTGCATAACACTGATTTATGCTGACGTTCCTAACATTGGTATTAAATCTTGCTGTCATAATTCTTTCCGAAATTAGTTTTCATTCTATAAGGCTTTAGCTGTTTTGCTTAGGAGCATTCCTACGCCTTCTTTATATCCTTTATGTTCATTGCCAGAATATAGAAAGGTGATTCTGGTGTTCGATGTTCTCATTTAATCACAAGATTAAAGATTGTTCGTCATCTCCGCGCAGACCTGTTTTAGTCTTCCTGTTCGTATATTCCAAAATGTAATTTTCGTGACCTGTTTCCTGCCAAAACTCGTCACCTGTTTTTCCGTCCCGTCTTAATATATAGATTATAATAAAAATATTACACGCCTAGCATGTAGATTCAAACCCTGTGGATAACCACAAATATATATATTATCTATATTGCTTTAATTGTTTCTGAGAAAGATATACCTACGCGTATCTTATAGAATACCGTGTGTTCATTTTTTGAATAATTATGTTATAGAATGCATGCGCCGGTCTCGCGGTGTAAGGGTAGCGTGTTTGCCTCTTACCCGGATGCCCCGGGTTTGATTCTCGGCCAGATCAGGGATTTTTACCTGGATATGAGGTCTGGTTCGAGGTCCACTCAGACTACGTTATTACAATTAATGGGCTATCGGACGGTGAAATGGAGGCCCAGTTCTAGAAAGCCAAGAATAACGACCGAGAGGATTCGTCGTGCTGACTACGTCACGCCTCGTAATCTGCAGGCCTTCGTGCTGAGCAGTGGTCACTTGGTAGGCCACGGCCCTTCGGGCCTGTTGCGCTATGCATGCCAGTAGGTCTACTTTAATTTGAAGAAAATTATGGAAATGATTCACCTGTTTATTCATATTTAACATGGTATATTACATTGGTACCGTAATATGAAGTTATCGTTGAACATTTGTCTTGACATTTCTTCGATTTGTAGGTGCGGTGAATGTAGTTACGCATTTAATACGCTATTTTTTACATGATTGACACTATGTATCGTCTTCGACTGTTCAGAAACAAATTGAATTTGCTTGAAAATCTAGGCCCTAATTACGAAATTTAGCGATCCTTACGAAACACAGTAATACATATTTCAGGTTCCTGTCTAATAACCACGAGCAGTCTGATAGTGAATAGCATTCAATAATATTCATCAGCAAGAAAGACCGAATTGTCCATTAGTTTTAACTCTCCACATACATTATACAGTAAATATGAAGGGTGATTTAAGGTTATTAGGATCCCTCTATCTGTTTAACAAAGGACTAAACGCCATACCGTATGAAATAACATTAATTTTTCAGTAAATCAACCACAGAGGATTTCGGAGAGGCCAAGTTGTAATATATATTCGAGAACAGGTAGTTATGCTAACAATTATTGTAAATGTTCATCACAGTGATTCAGCTTAAAGCCTCGTTCTGGTTATAGCTGCGATACTTGGTTGCCATGATATTCTAAATCCACTCAAGAAACGTAGGCGCATTAGGAAACTTGGTATAGTGCGGACTATTAACGGGAGCCCATTGAAAGGTAAATTGGATTTGAACTTGCAAGAGCAGCAGCGGGAGGTCTGTCGGGGATTAGCTCTCTCTATAGTGGACCAGTATAATGGTCTCATCACTTGGAGGATGGAATGGAGCAGCCTATTTTCCCCCTCAATAATATATTTTAAATTAGTTAGGTTTGAAATATATAGGTAGAATACTTAGACTGTTTAAAAAATCGACCTGCAAAACAGAAAATGGTGTCGAATTTCCCTACGGGGAAATCAAATGATGCGTTGGTAGAAACCATTTTTTGGCCATCCATCCATATTTTAAATCAGAGCTTGCACGGTTGGAAGGTTACACTTTCGTCTCATATTTTGCTGTATGATATTATACAGTTACACAAATTTTCGTATAACACTTAACTCTAAGACATATTTATGTCAACAAACCTGTGGCTAAACTACAATCATTGGGAATCCAGTAAGACTGCTCCCGAATCATGATGGCTTACAAAATAAAATAAACCAATTGCTAAACAACTCATTCAGAGATTAGGCCTGCCAACACGACTGATCCCCATCTAAATAGTGGCATATACTGGAGTGACACGTGGGCAGTGTGACATCCTCAGCCACATTGCTTAATTTTCCTGACGGGATCCAATGTCTTTCGTATCTGATATCTCCTCAGGTGGCCTTACTAAGCTACTTCACCCCGTTCCAGCCCGCACTCCATAATTAACATACATGCACTGGGCGAGGGAACAAACGCGGGGCTTCTGCGTAAGTAGGAGGCACACTGTTCCTAGACAGCGGGTCTAATATTTCCGTCTCACGAAATAATTTAAATTTTCATTATGAAGTTGCTGTATCATTTATTAAGGACCTTGTTCTAAAAACTCGTTTCTGGTGTCTTATATTTAAATATATTATATTTTCACGTGGTTCAATTAAAACCTCCGCGTTTCTAAACTAACTGAAACAGATGGCCTTGATTTCCACTAATGTATAGAGAAAGCTTCATTCCTCACGTTGATAGTTTGATCATAACGAATATAACTGCCTACAGTACAGTATTTGGTTAGCAGTTTTGCTTCGTTGTAAATTATTTTTTCACGAATTAATTTTTGACAGGTTACCTCAAGACTTCACTGACCAATCCGGTTTTATAATATCATGAATATCTACCAATTAATAGCTGAATTTCGCGTGGAGTTATTAATTTACGTTTTCGTATAGGCATGCGAGTATTTTTATCCAAACTCAACACAATAATGCCCTCAAACATTTTTATATATGGTACGTTATTTGCTTTAATATTGTGCTTCAGTTATCTTGAATAATGCATTAACGTAACTGTGTTACTCTGATGAAGCCGACAGCTGACAAAATGTGTACGCTGGCGCCCAAAGATTTTAAATGCAAAAACATAACAGTGTATATCCGTACTGAAAGTTTTGTTCACTCTATATATTACGATTTACTGTGTATTTTTATTCGTTTTATATTTGTGCACTTTTAACATGATTAGTTACTTAATTTTTTCGTAAAAATAAATACAACTGAAACGCTCTATATAAATTTCACCCTGTATTCCAACTGGTAATAGCTACTTGCATTTCAAATCTGTATAAATAAAATTACAGTTTTGTCTGTACGTTTCAAATTTTATTCTTCGTATTTATCCCGGTATCCCTGTATTTAGGTATATATGTAGATTTTTTTATAATTTGCTTTAATTCGCAGTGACACACATATATAGGTCTGTTGGTGAAGATGGGATAGGAAAGGGCTAGGAGTGAGAAAGAAGCAGACGTGGTCTTAATTAAAGTACAGTCTGGCTGGCTTAAAAATGGGAAAACATGGAAGGCCATTTTCAAGGCTGTCGAAAGTGGAGTTCGGACCCGCTTTCTCCCGAATGCAAGCTGATAGCTGCGTGACTCGAAGCGCACGGCCAAATTGCTTGGTTCAGTCCTTTTTTCTGTATATACACTGACTGACAGTGACAATGCAACACCAAGGAGGAGTGGTTCGAAAGGGATGAAAGTTAGGGGAAAAGCAGAGACGGCACGGATGAATAATTGATGTTTATTTCAAACCGATATGCAGGTTACACAATGCGCACGGCATCGACTCAGTAGGATGTAGGACCACCGCGAGCGGCGATGCACGCAGAAACACGTCGAGGTACAGAGTCAATAAGAGTGCGGATGGTGTCCTGAGGGATGGTTCTCCATTCTCTGTCAACCATTTGCCACAGTTGGTCGTCCGTACGAGGCTGGGGCAGAGTTTGCAAACGGCGTCCAATGAGATCCCACACGTGTTCGATTGGTGAGAGATCCGGAGAGTACGCTGGCCACGGAAGCATCTGTACACCTCGTAGAGCCTGTTGGGAGATGCGAGCAGTGTGTGGGCGGGCATTATCCTGCTGAAACAGAGCATTGGGCAGCCCCTGAAGGTACGGGAGTGCCACCGGCCGCAGCACATGCTGCACGTAGCGGTGGGCATTTAACGTGCCTTGAATACGCACTAGAGGTGACGTGGAATCATACGCAATAGCGCCCCAAACCATGATGCCGCGTTGTCTAGCGGTAGGGCGCTCCACAGTTACTGCCGGATTTGACCTTTCTCCACGCCGACGCCACACTCGTCTGCGGTGACTATCACTGACAGAACAGAAGCGTGACTCATCGGAGAACACGACGTTCCGCCATTCCCTCATCCAAGTCGCTCTAGCCCGGCACCATGCCAGGCGTGCACGTCTATGCTGTGGAGTCAATGGTAGTCTTTTGAGCGGACGCCGGGAGTGCAGGCCTCCTTCAACCAATCGACGGGAAATTGTTCTGGTCGATATTGGAACAGCCAGGGTGTCTTGCACATGCTGAAGAATGGCGGTTGACGTGGCGTGTGGGGCTGCCACCGCTTGGCGGCGGATGCGCCGATCCTCGCGTGCTGACGTCACTCGGGCTGCGCCTGGACCCCTCGCACGTGCCACATGTCCCTGCGCCAACCATCTTCGCCACAGGCGCTGCACCGTGGACACATCCCTATGGGTATCGGCTGCGATTTGACGAAGCGACCAACCTGCCCTTCTCAGCCCGATCACCATACCCCTCGTAAAGTCGTCTGTCTGCTGGAAATGCCTCCGTTGACGGCGGCCTGGCATTCTTAGCTATACACGTGTCCTGTGGCACACGACAACACGTTCTACAATGACTGTCGGCTGAGAAATCACAGTACGAAGTGGGCCATTCGCCAACGCCGTGTCCCATTTATCGTTCGCTACGTGCGCAGCACAGCGGCGCATTTCACATCATGAGCATACCTCAGTGACGTCAGTCTACCCTGCAATTGGCATAAAGTTCTGACCACTCCTTCTTGGTGTTGCATTTGCTCTGTCAGTCAGTGTATAAGAGACATTAAAGTAGAGAGAATGGTTCTGGTACATACAGGTGGGAACAATAGCTAGAGGGCACTCGGAATGAGGAAATAAAGGCTAAATTAGGAATTAATTCGATGAAGCTGTATGCATAAACTGGCTTCGGTGGCGAGGTCATGTATAAGGAATGGAGGAGGATAGGTTACCAGAAGTATAACTACCGGGCGAGTTGGCCGTGCGTGTAGAGGCGCGCGGCTGTGAGCTTGCATCCGGGAGATAGTAGGTTCGAATCCCACTGTCGGCAGCCCTGAAAATGGTTTTCCGTGGTTTCCCATTTTCACACCAGGCAAATGCTGGGGCTGTACCTTAATTAAGGCCACGGCCGCTTCCTTCCAACTCCTAGGCCTTTCCTATCCCATCGTCGCCATAAGACCTATCTGTGTCGGTGCGACGTAAAGCCCCTAGCAAAAAAAAAGAAGTATAACGGGCTCTGTTATAGAAGGTAAGAGGAGTAGAGGGAGACCAAGACGTCGATGGTTATACTAACTTTCTACCGATTTAAAGATAAAATATATAGAACAAAACGAGGCCAAAGAACTAGTTATAAATAGAGGGTTGAGGCGGCGATTAGTAAATTCTCAGTGGGTTGCAGACTGAACGGTTTTCAAAGACGCCGGTGTGCCAAAATTAGACCCGACGGCGTTTTTTCCGTGCCAATAAATCTACTGACACGAGGCTGATGTATTTGAGCACCTTTAGGTACCATCGGTCTGAGCCAGGATCAAACCTGCCAAGTTGGGGTTAGAAGGCCAGCATCTGAACCGTCTGAGCCATTCAGCTCGGTCAGGAAGAAAGAGCACAGTGAGAAGACGACACTACTGACTTAGTATATATAGATGACGAACACTGGTTGCCATGATAACAGTGGATTCCTGAAATTGATGACACTAATTCCGTGTAGACCGCCACCCCAAAAACATATGAAGTTGAAAATTTGATGCTCGTATCTCGGATCAGTTTTAATGATGCAACGGCTGTCACGACATACATTCCATTTTTCCAGTGCGAAAGCTATGCTTGTTGTACGTAGAAGGTTTTCACACAATTTACGCATGCATACTACCAGAATCTGCAGTGCAGTGATGTGCTAAGAATGGTTACTGCATATTATGCACGCATACTTCCTGCAGCCGCAGTGAAATGATGTACTGAGAATTGTTTTCTTATACACTACTCATGGAAAATACGTCTTGAAGCCACAATGTAGTGATGTGCAGTGCAGTAATGTTCTTACGCATGCAGAATACGCCCTGAAGCAGCAGTGTATTGATGTGTATAACTAATGTGCAGTGATGTGCGTAGAATTACTGTTTACACAGTACGAATGCAGAATACGTCCTGAAGCCGCAGTGAAATGATGTCTTAGGCTGCAGTGTAGTGATGTACTTGGAATTGTTCTTACACACTACACAAGCATTTTAAATGCATTACTGCACTGCAGATCCTTTCGTCCCATGTCAACGGAGGGAAAATTGCTTGGTAAAAGTGGTACAGTAGATAATTGTTTTGTATATTATCTTGTGAGTTTAGAATACTGTATGAATATGTGTTCAGTATGATTCTGAAATCGATGTGCTGGGGCTAGATAGGCGAACAGCTGGACAGGTTTGGTTTGCAGATTGGTCAATGCGCCTGCCATTTTTTATCTGTGGAAAATCCACAGCCTGTTTCCAGTCACTCGACCGGGTCAGGAATTGAATGAATGAAGCCCCCATCTAGCGGCAAGGATAGGAAAATGACTGATAGATGAAATTAAATGTTAATGGAGAGTGTTGCTGGAATGAAATATGACAGGGAAAACCGGAGTACCCGGAAAAAATCCCTGTCCTGCCTCCGCTATGTCCAGCACAAATCTCACGTTGAGTGGCCGGGATTTGAACCACGGTATCCAGCCGCCTGAGCCACGGAGTTTTATTATCTGTTATTTTCGCGATATCTTTTACGGGAGGTATTGCTCCTTGAAGTGAGTAACCCTCTCGGTTGGGTATGTGTTGCGGGCTAGTGTCACCTGTGAACCTGCAATTCGTTAGTGTATAAATAAACGAATAATGGTTTAGGTACGAGTTTCAGCGGCGAGGATGGCAGGTATATTTGAGACTAATCTAGTAATATAATTAATTTACTGTATATTTACAGGTGAATAACTAACTATAGTGATTGAAGTATGCTGTTTCTTGATTAATTAACTTTCCATCTATCTGCTTTGTTGTATTAGAGAGAGTAATTTAAGATATTTTAATGTTGTAATTGTGCCAAAACTCTGTCTTATGTATACAAACCAAACCAAACCCCACGGAATAACAGCCCCGAAAAGCCCAGGCCTCCCAAGCGACTGCTGCTCAGCCCAAGGGCCTCCAGATTATGAGGTGGTCGTGTGGTCAACACGGCGAATCCTCGCGGCCGTTATTCTTGGCTTTCTAGACCGGGGTCGGCATCTCACCTCAATTGTAATCACATAGGCTGAGTGCACCTCGAACCAGACATCATATCCAGGTAAAAGTCCTTGACCTGGCCCTGAATCGACGCCAGAGCATCCGGGCAAGAGGGAGGCACGCTACCCCTACACCGTGGGGCCGGCGCCTTCCAAATACAGTAGGTAGAAATGGTGCCTTATTTTAAACGAGTTTTCACTGTGTTTGACTGGCGTTTCACACACAGCAAAGTCCCTTAAACACGGTAATGCCACGGAAGGCAGCGGGATTTTTCTCATAATACGTATCTTGCGAATTTTTAGGCCAAAAATGGATCTTGATAGGTGGGATTATCTTGGGACAGGGCATGGAAATGTTGCGTGCTGGATCAGCTGCCATATTGTTGGACGTACATCATGATTCCATTCCTTTACCCCCACCAACAGCGCGTGGCAACCCATCCAAATTTTGACCACGCCCAATGTTGCTTAACTTCGGAGATCTCACGGGATCCGGTGTTTCAACACGGCTACGGCCGTTGGCATAGAAGAGGCATACTAGGGAAATGATGAGTGAGATATTTTCCCGTTGCTTTCCTCACCGGGCCAGAAGTTGCTGTTACATTTTAGTTTGCCTACCCCACTGAAACGAATGCACCAACCGATCTTATGAGCGATATTTTCACACTATGCATAACAGGGACTGGCTGAATAAGGAATGGTAATACTAGCATCGCTCATACCTCAGTCTTTCATATTGTCAAAACCAAGGATGAGAGTGACACTTGTCAATGAAAGTAACAAAATTTCTGTAGCCTATACCAGAAGACATAGTGGACTGTAAAGCCTACATCTTGCCAGCGAAGGCATTTCTTCTTCTTATTATTATTATTAATATTACTAGCAAATGCCTCCATGCTTCGGTACAGTATTCAAACTTGTATACGGATTTCTACGTAAATTACTGTACACGCAGTGAATAAGATGATATTAAATTGCATATCTCTCAGCACTAGCCGAGAAACAAAACAGAGAGGATGGCATACGTTGGTTACGATGTAAGGTGGGCATTGGGGAAGTTTTGATGATAATGGCAGTCCGCATTTCCTACTGCCATTCACAATCGTGTTCCGGAGTTTATGTTAAAACGAGAGGATCATTCGGCTACTGCCATTCCCAATAAAGATGGATATTTATTATTATAAAGACAGGCTCGAGAAATATAGAACTATACAGCGTGATTCAGCCGCCCTTTCTAATGTAGTTTAATGCAACCCACAACATTCATTCCGTCCTGAAAACATCTGCCCTGCCGATATGCTAAGAAAACACAACCAGATATTTTGGTATTTACCGCCTCACCGTGATGGGACGCCGTAGTGTTATACTGGTATTAAACACTGGAAGACATGCGGGTGCCTTCTAGATCTTATGAACCTGATACACCGGCGTAACACTAAATTGTTATTGTGACCGAAGTAAACATAATACTTGCTATAAACTGCACAGCTCCACGTGCGGAACCGGAGTGTAGTTGGTAAAGGCGTGGCGGAGCGGGCTTGTATATCAGGTGGGAGGTTCGAGTCCGGGGCGATGATTACAAATGTTTGAAATATTTGTTTAATACGTACCGCACTCAATGTAAGTTCAATATCCGCTGTCATGCAAATTGTGTGTGAATGAATGTGTTTGTGGCCCAAAGAATGGCCGATTAGTTACCAGGACGGACACATACAGATCGGAAATAATAGGAACACAAACGCCCTGACAATGTTTTATCTCAGCAAATGTTCGATGTGATCACCGTTTCGGTTATGCACATTCGGTTCCGGTGTCCAATAGATTATCTTGCGCGCTTAAGCATTCCAGGTGTAATTGCTCGACAGGCGTCCGTGAAGAATTTATGGAGCTGGCCAAGGTTTTCTGTCCCTTGAGTTTAAAATATGTTCTTCAAATGTCCCCACAAGGAGTTTAACGGCGTTAAATCCGGTGGTCTGTCAGGCCAAGAAACAGGACCTCCTTGTCCTATCCATTTTCCTGGTAGTTCCTAGTTCAGATGGTTACGAACGGGCAAAGTCGACTGTGGTGGAGCTCCATCCTGTTGCAACAACATCGTCAAACGATCGCGCAATGCCTCGTCCTCCAGCAGCAGTAAGAGTTCCTGACGCATAAAGTGCAGGTAGCGTGGGACCGTCCAATGGCTCTCAAAGGAATAAGGTCCAATCAGGCGATTCCCCAAAATTCCAGACCAAACATTCACTCCCCGATGCACTTGATGGGCCGCCTGTCGCACCCAGTGAGGATCGTCCGGACTCCAATAGTGCATATTGTGGCGATTAACGTACCCATTATTGTGGAAGCACGATTCGTCCGAGAACAAGATATATGCGATACGAGTGCTACATCATTGTCCAGTCTGCCTAATAGCCACCGACAGAACTCCACTCGAGCTTCGAAATCCCGTCGATGGAGACTCTTGGTGTAGCTCAAGGTGGTATGTAGTATTCGCCAGGCGGAGGGCTGGTTGGTGTTCACCTGTCGTGCAGTCGCCCTTGTACTGATGTTTGGATTATTACGACCTTCCTCCAGAATGGCCCCTTCCGTTTCATCCGATGTAAGGGGCCTATCGTCGACTGGTGTCTGGTTGGAAATCACGCCTGTTGTCCTTAGGCGTCTTTCTACACGATGGAATGTCATAGCAGCCGGGTGTCTGCTGTCGAGATACCGTTTCTGGTACAGACCTAGTGCCTCGCACGACTTTACTTTTTTCTTGCTTTCCTATAAATGAGGAGCATGTCACCGTATTCCTCTGTGGGAAATATGCCGAATGACAACAGAGATTACAGTCTGTTCAGGCCCTAATCAGCGGAGTATGCGCAAGACACAAGATGAATAATAGCGTCGTTGTACTGTTTGAATGTGGCAAACGTGGGCCCGTGTTTACCTATTCAAACAATATACCGATGAAAAAATATTAGAACAGTGCAGGATTCCAACCGCCGCTGGCACATTCCGTCGATTGCTTATCGGACGCCTAACCACATCCGCTACGCTACTCTGCTGGAAACATTCTGGTAGTACGACGTGACGAGAGCAGAGTATAAACGCCATCCGGTTCGGTGTATAAGACATTAATTACTGCACTGTTACCTAGTTTTATGCATTGATTACCCCTTTCATTACACCCAGTCACGAGGCACGACGCATGAACATAGTTACGTGGTAAAAGGACATTGCTACATAATTTCAAGCCGTCATGTTTTACGAACGGATGATATAACACTTCGCTAGAGTTCATAATCATGCGAAAAATGTACTCGCTGAACATTAGTACCATAAAGTACGCCTGCAGAGGAATAGCACCTCTATAACAGTGTGCACGTTAATTGGGCTGCAGCAAAAGATATTGGAAGGTGCTTCTGAATCACACTGTATAATATTTCTTGAATCGATAAACAATAATAAGTCATAGGACCAAAATTTAAGATCTCTCCAAATTGAGTGGCGATTGTGTAATCTGTTTTGTGATATCACTTACCGTTTAGCCAACATTTGCTCTGAAGCGTAGATCTGAATTTTTTTTAATTGTCTCCACATTTCGATATTTTCCGGGGCCAAGAAGTTATAAATTTGAATCTTTTGGAATTATTCCTCAAAGGAATGAGAGTCCAAGTTTCGAAATTAGTACTAGCAAACATACGTAAAAATTAAGGAGAAAATTAGTACAGTTATGACAGTTGAAATTAATAGAAAATAGGATTTTAACTGAGGACAGACGGATAGGACAAATAACTTATGTAAATACCAAGCGTATGTATTCGAAAATGAAATTCTATCTCACTAAATTGTGATAATATGAGTTATGGATATAAGATTGCGGTAAAATAAGAGAAATTTATCCGCAGGGATTCTTAGGTAAACATACAAGATGACTTACGGTGTTATTACTTAAGCTTAAAAAGGCAAGATACAGGCAAGAAATTAAAGCGGAAACCAGAAATAGAAGGAAAATACAGTAATAATTATAGCAAATGGCAGGAAAACTCTTACGGTGTGAAATAATGGGCTACATTCCGCGGCGTGTTCAAATATTAACAGCCCCCTTACAGCTATTCGAAGACGATTAACCTCCAACGTTATTTCGCAACTATCCCGCAGAATGGCAGCCTGACTTCTCTCTCGCTTTCTATCCAAGGAACAACCACGAGTTTACCGAAATGAAGTCGAAAATGGCATTACGCTACTTTCCTACTGGCAAGCAATCGTAGACGTTACCATGGTAACCGGTAGGTTCGTTGTCGGTCTGTCGGTCATTCAATACAGAGCATGAAACCCGCAGAAAATAGTAATTTTCTCCGTCATTTGGAGAGTAAGAGTATTATGTACATAACGAAAGTTGTTTAAAATTAAGGGACGTTTATGTATAGTCTACGTATTCCATGGATGAGTATACACTAAATATGAAGCCTGGTAGAGATCTATCCTACAGTTTCTTCGTGATGGTGGAAAAACAGACAAACAAACACAGAGACACGAAGGATAAAAAACACTGATACGGGATTGAGTAGACCAAAACCGAATAAATATCTGAAAACTTGACAAAACAAATGCAATTACAGACATCGAACCCCCTACAACCTTATTTATATAGATAGCCATGGGCACGTTTATAAGTGCAGATATTAATTTCGAGATTTACTACTTCTAATGGGTACGTCATATCCACAAACGAATTCCACGATCAGACGCCTCTTTTAGTGTTCTATATGGTAGCTCCTATGATATTTTCTCCTCTCTCCTATATTTATGGGTTAGATTGAGTTTGAAACATTAAATAGGATGAAATTTTCGTACAGGTTTTCCACATTACTTTATTTTTCGGATACTCATGTGGCAGTAGGAATCATAAAATTTGGCTAACATGTGGGCAATGGTCGTGTAAATGTGTGTGCCGAATTCGATGATTCTATCTTTCCTATAAGTGTTTCAAACAACAACGTATACATGTAAAAAGTCCAAAATTGACTTAAAATCGAGAAATGCAGCTGTATCTAACGTATAAGGGATCGGGATACGACAAATATTGGAATGACCATAGTTGAATATCTCTCAGAAATTGAACTGCGATTGTGCAATCTGTATTGTGAAATGACCTACCGATTAGTCACCAATTACCCCGAAACAAAAGTCTGCTTCGTCATTAAAATTGCAGCCATATTTCGATATTTTACGTGGCCAAAATACATTATACATTTTAAGACCTTGTATTTTATCTGCAAAGGAGAGAGTGTTCAGGATTCGATATTAGCACTCGCACACATACGGAGTAATTAAAGAAGAAAGTAATACAGTTCAGTAATTTGAAATTAACAGAAAATAGAATTGTAACTGAGGACAGTCGGATAGCACAACTATGTAAATAACAAGTGTGTGCATTGGAAAATAAAATGTCCCTCACTAAATTGTAACCGTGTGAGTTACGAATATAACAATGCGGTAACAAGGGAGAAATTTAAGCGCAGGGATTCTTAGGTAAAACGATAAGAAGTTGACTTATGGTGTTATTACTTAAGCCTAAAGGGGCATGGCAGAGGCAATACATTAAAGCGGAAATACAGATGTAGAAGAGGAATACAGTAAAAATTACAGCCAATGCCAGAAAACACCTTACTATTTGAAACAATGGGCTGCAATCCGCGGTACTGCCTAAATATTAACAGACTCCCTTAGTGCTATTCGAGGACGATTGTAAAATCCAACGGAATTCCGCAACTATCCAGCAGAATGGCAGCTTGACGTCTCTCTCGACATCTACCCAAGTAACAACCACTAGTTTACAGGAATAATGACTAAAATGGCGTAACATTACTTCCCTGCTGGCAAGCAACCAGAGACGTTGCCATGATAACCTCCAGGTTCGTTGTCGGGCTGTCGGTCAGTCGCTGCAGAACATGATAGCCCCAGAAAATAGTAATTTTCTCTGCCATTTGAAGAGTAAACGAAATTATGTACATAACAAAAGTTGTTTAAAATGAAGGGACGTTTCAGATATAGTCCCCGGATTTTGCAGGTAATCAATAGTATAAGAGAAAATTGAAGAAACCTGTTCTGGTCTTCCTAAAAATCTCCAGTCTATTCAATGATTTCTGAATCATATGCATATTTTAACCCTTTTTCTGGATGAGTGTAATCTAAATGTGAAGTGTTATCGAGATCTAGCCAGCCGTTTCGCCATGATGGTGGATCAAACTAACAAACAGACACGAAAACTGAAAACCACTGATACGACCTTGAATTGACCTAAAACCGATAAATATCTGAAAAATTGGTAAAACAAACGAAATTACAGACAGCGGACCCCGTACAGATTTATTTACATAGGTTACAACCATGCGTAGCTCTTCTTCGCATGAGAAGTGATAATAGCTTCCACGATTAATTCGTGAATTTATTCCAAGTTATATGCCTGTATTCAAACGTTAGTATGGCATTTTGATCTGATTTCTTCTACGAAAGTACGTGGCGATAGTCTCATATAAAGTACGATAAAGCTGAACAATGTGGAGACAGAATGAGTATGATCACAGAGTTTATTGAACGATACAGTTCCTTGTCTGAAGTTGTGCATAATTCTCCATACTTCTCGGTTACATGTTTTTGTTCATCTGAAACCGGGAGTGGTGCTGTGGCTGAAAACTCGTGAAACTAACTGTTGAATACAACCTCTCTTATTATGTGTTCTATCGAAAAGAGTAAACTGGATCTTTACTAAAATACTCTAACCCAACTTTAAATGACATGGCAGCCTGTAAAGTATTCCGTTAATGATATCGTACTTGCTATCCTCCTATCGATAAGGTGCACAGGAGAAGAATGGTTTTAGAAATTTATTTCCATTAAAGCTGGAAGTTTTCCATTGAAGCTGGTCACGTATATATTGTAGGAGTGCAGAACCACGGTTTCGCCTTCCTATTAGCCGCCAAACCTATCCGAGATTTAGAAATAACACTGGCCCTAATACTTACCCAAGGCCAGGTGGATTCTAAATATAATTTGAATTTTAAAGCTATGGACCTTAAAACCTACCTTTGGACGGGAGGATGCTAAGTATGAAGTTTGGTTAAGATATTTCCAGTATTTTTATATTTATAAGATATATGTTTTACACCACCAGCTTTTAGGCTAAATCCGCTGGAACTTAGACTGAAAAACGGTCCGTTAATGACATCTCCCTTGTTAATCCTCGTATCAAAATGATGCACGTGAGGAAAATTTTTAGAAATTGATTTCCATTAAGGCAGGAAGTTTTAAGTTAAGTTTGGTGTGTATATTTTATGGGAGTGCAAAATCACAGTTTCGGTTTCGTATAAACCCGAAGTCAGTTCATGGATTTAGAAACAATATTGGTCCCGAAACGTACCCAAGGACAGGTGGAAACTAAATATGAAGTTTGGTAGAAATATTCCCAGTAGTTTCTCAGTTATAAGAACTCAAACAAACAGAAAACAGACACCAAAGCTAAAATATATAGAGATGGCCATATCACTCTTTAAACGGATAAATGAACGAAACTTTCGCCAAAATAGTCAGTGTACAGACACACTGTCGTTACGATTTTATTTATATAGATAGCTTGGAATGCATGATAACCACACTTTATCCAAGAGCACAGACTTTAATTTCGCACAGTTTTCGTTATATCCGACAATAAACAACGAAGATTTTCTACAACATAAATAAAATACTCCTCACAAGAACTGTGAAAGATACTGAGCCTGCCATGACAATTGTCACCTACCAAGATCACATAACATAGAAAAAGTACAACAGTCTGGCACGTGAGGACTCCTTAGATCTGAGTGAATGCCTTTGAAATCTATAGACTATGGCTGGACAAGACGAAAATGGAGCTCATGTACTTCTTAAGATCTTACAGTTCTCACCTTACGCCACATCGGTGGTAATCAATGTAATAAGCTTGGTAAATACATAATAAAGTCAATTACTACTGTTTAAAATTGTTTCAAATATTGTTTTGAGTGTTTGAAATGGCCGACGTTGTAGTCATGTAATTTTGCACCCGTGTGTTGAGATAATAATACCGTTTGTAACGTCGAAGTCTACATTCTCCAAATCTAGCTTTTCAGAACAAGGCTGTAATGTTATTCTAAAGTGATTGAAAGAAATTAGCGTCATTTAAGACTTTTTATCAATTTGCTTTTCCTCGCACCGACACAGATAGGTCTTACGGTGATGATGGTATATAAATGGCTAGAAGTGGGAAGAAGGTGATCGTGGAATTAGTTAAGGCATAGCCTCGGCGTTTCCCTGGTGTAAAAAGAGAAAACCACGGAATAACTATCTTCAGGGCTTCAGGGGTTCGAATCCACTATGTACGGAATGCTAGATTATTGGATTGACCTGAGAATGAGTATCTGACACGTCATAGATCATTAATCTACTAGTGCAGTGATAATAATCTACGCTGTTTGAGCTTCCATATCTTCCATTAAAAACTATTGAAAAGAGAACTAGCTACAATGAAATAAAGTTTCAGTAACTGGGGAGTGTAAGGCCGAAATATACATTTTTATTCATAAGTAGTCATCACTCGTTAGAAGTACTGTACTGCACGAGCTCAGAGGGTATGAAAGGCAAAAAAAAAGTCACGGAGGTAGAAGACTGTAGGGGTAGTGAACAGCAGATTGTCTCTAAATAAGACTTTCCCGCCGTACTCGGTGTCCCATTGTACTGTTTCAGGGTGAAAGGTTTTCGGTTTTCATTAGCTCGTAACAGGACTTCATTATTTGTAACTTTTCAACCTAGAATAATCGAAACATTCTTCTATATACCCGACATTTCAACAACGTGCAACCGATTAATAGTGCCACTCAATATTTAAATACCTTGTTAGTATTTCCCTTTCATTCAGGAAAGGACCGCCATTTAGCTTCACTCGCTCTAGAAGTTAATTAAGACGAAATTGTTATTTCTATACATTATGAATGGTGATCATCTCGAAAATAAGAAATCTAATTTTAGCAGCCGTCCACAAGATGATGTTCTACTATTGGCTGCTTTCAAGAGAGACGCAATTAACTGAGGGACTTGCAATTCCTTGGCTTGTATCCTCACTACACCCCCACCCCCTTGCTCTTCTGTTTAATAATGGAAGAGCCACTTAGCGCTAGGCTAAACAACGGGCCCGCACACAGCTCCAAGGTGTAGAGCGCTAAACGAGGAATCTACGTTCAGCGGTTGCTTTGTGTCCATTTGGTTCTCCCTCGAGGGCCAGTCTATTGTATCGAATGTCTACCAATGAATTTCAGACACAGTGATATGTTCTGCAGCAGTGGTAAAGTAATATAATTATGACCATGAGAACAGTGTTCGTCTTCACTAGTGCCGGCACCACTGTAGAGTCAAAAATGATAATGCAAACCTAACTCCATTTACTCTTAGTAGCGTTGTCAATTCTGTAGACAATAGGTGGATTTTGAATATAAACAGTGGAGAAACGGAAGAAAGAGGACTAAATTTTGCGATGGAAGATCTTATACTTAAACATTGTAATGAGAAGGTTGACATTTTCCCCATTATTAACTTAATCATAGCATTCCGATTTTTTAAAATAACTAACTAATTTTACGATGTTCTCAGACGGCGAGGTGCCGGAATTTAGTCCTGCAGGAGTTCTTTTAAGTGGCAGTAAATCTACCGACACGAGGCTCACGTTAACGTACAAAAGAGGGGGAATGTGAAATGTTGACCTTCTGATGAATTGTATTTAATTTATATAATGATGGTTTCATGACTCAGAGTAACAGAAATGTTAGTATTCGGTTTTATTTTCTATGAAAGAGGCAATCTACATGGACCATTAATGTTTAGGGAAGACTTTGCTCCAGGTCATTACAGGAAATCGCGACCGACCACGACTACGGCTATTCTAACAATACCGAAAACTTAAAAGTATATTTACCGTTCCTCTGTTGTTGAAATGATACTCTCGTTCTTCACTAGATGGTGCAGTTGATTGTTTTACATTATTTTTCATTTACCTAACACCTACCCCACCCGTCTTTCATTAGTCTGATGATTTTCGTTTCACTCACCTGTGATGAACTGTCATTACATGCTCTAGCTCCCCGGATCATTACGTCAGTTGTAGGGTATTGTTGTGTGAGGAGGCAGAGCTTAGAGCACTCACCTGCTGTTGTTGAAAATACTGCAAAATTTGTGCTGGGAAGATTTGGGAGAAGAGTTGTTCGAGCTGTCAGTTGAGAGGTGGCGTGGAAGACATTAGTCTATGAATAAGGTTGAGTGGTGTTTTAAAAAGTAGGAAGATAAAGCTGGAATTCAAGGGGACAAATTAAGGCAACCCAGGAAGATTTTACAAAAACGTCCAGCTTTTTCGAAATTATTTAAGAAAAGGCTAGGTAAACAAATGATAGGGAATCTGTCACTTGATTCAAATGTAGATCATCGGTGACAGATTGATTCATTGATTTATTGATTGATAACTTATGTAGTAACTTTCGTTTATAACGAATATTTCTTACATAGAGTGTTTATGTCATTTAGTAAAAATTATACAGATGCAGGAGTGAAAAATAAAATACAAAATTACAAAACTTCAGGGTTGGAGGAAAAATGGTTTCCATAAACCCGGCTGCGGATATTCGTATTATCTGATATATATATAATTTCTTTCTTTGACCACCCCTTTATATACTACAAACCTCTTCTCGTCTTCCTTAATGCGTAAGAAACGCTTAGATACAGTTGGTATTGAATTAGTGTAGGGTCATATCAAATAGACTGGTTAACCAAACAGCAACTTGTGATTTTTCGAACAAAAGGACCTCCTCAAATAACCAATTCCCGTTAATGTTACATACATACATACATCTTAATTATTGTTATATCTTTCAACGTTCAGTCTGAAAGCCATTGTGAATTAATAATTAAACGCTTCAACAATCGTCTGTTTGTAACTAACCCTGTGGCCGCGTTTAGTTCCGTAACTCTTACCTTTAAACCAGGGCCTCTCAGAGTGCATGCACCTGTGCACGGTGCAGAAGAGGACTTCGCTTGGTTGACCAGAGTGCAGACCCCCACTCCAAGATTTGCAGCAATAGCGCTGTCTCTCTGTTTCCCCACGCCTGACTCCCTTTCCTTCACTTGCTCCGTAGCGCTCCAAATCCGAGCCGAGTTGAGCCGAGCTTAGCCAAGTAGCCCAGAGGCGAAGCGTTGGTCCGAGCCGAGCCGAATGGGACCGATACACTGTGCACAGGAACTCTGCTCCTCAATTTGCACGCGTGAGATTTTGGGCGTTTGAGAGACCCTGCTTTAAACAACTGGAAACTGAGTTTAACCGTCGTCGTATTGTCTCCCTCTACTTCTCCTACCCTCTATGACCTAGTTCATTATTACCACCACCGAAGTCGGTTTATGCGTAAGGCCACATCAATCGAGTTCATTCCCAACAGCCAGCCTTCATTACCAGTACGTTCTTGTCATTGTTCCCACCTGTTGTACAGGCAATCATTCTCGCTTCCATTTATAACTTTCTCCTTCTGATTTATTGAAAAGATATCCTGAGTCCACCCAGTTTTCACTTCCGTACTGGAAAGACGGTCTATAAACTTAACGATGTAAAGAAAATTTCATCCGGGAGATTATAGAATACTCTTGATCACAACTACCAGCTCAGTGCATTAGCTTTGCTGCAACTTGATTCAATTTATCTTATTGTACTACCATCCTGGGAGAATACAAATCTTTAAATACTTGAACATTTTTGTTGAGTAGTTCTGTAATAACTTGTGATCGATTTCCGAATTAATGGAAAATAACCAATCATAAAATACAAACAAAAGATAACCTTTAGAAAGAAAATACAAGTTTTTATATGTTCGATTGTCTTCAATAAACCTAGGGAAATTACAGTATTTCTAATATTAGATATCAAATTAACCATCAAATACAGTGTTGTATGTATTTTCTCTCATGTATCCAGAATTCTCTTCCACATGCACTCCATGTAAAAAAGCAGATTATCATATTTCAGAAATTATAAATGTCACCATCAAGGTTTGCATATATGTATTTTATTCCCAGCAACTACAACCCTCAGTATTTTTTACACACCCTGTATACGATGCGATGGTGAGCATTGAATGCATGACGAACATATGTACAGTACAACTTAAAATGACATGACACCCAACTATGTAACCTTTGTCTTTTAAATTAATTTGTCTTCTGAACTACTGTTACACACTATCCTACACTATTGGCTATACTTCACTTTGTGTTTACGATGCTGAGGTCAGTTCTCACCTAATGGTCTCACGAAGGCTAATTCAATAGCAAGATTTTGAATTTTAGCGGCTACACTATCTCAGCACTGGTCAGGAATCGACTCAGTGAACGAGGATCACGCTCTGCTACAGTACGGATCGTAACATTCGTTTCACATTGATTTGAATTACGTACAATCGAAGAGTGATGTTTTCTGTAATACACACTCAGTCCGATTCGCGAAATGTACAGGAATACAAGAATCGGTATTTATGTATGTCCAAAACTTGCCCCATTGCTCTATGTCAAGGCCTCTCAAACGCCCAAAATCTCACGCGTGCAAATTGAGGCGCAAGAGCTCCGTGCACTGTGCATCGGTCGGGCCCGGGTTGTCTCGGACCAACGCTTCGTCTCTGGGCTACTCGGCTAAGCTCGGCTCTACTCGGCTCGGATTTGGAGCGCTACTGGGCAAGTGTGGAAGAGGGAGACAGGGGGAGCGAGCAAGACAGGCGTGAGGAAAGAGAGAGTAAGCGCTATTGCTCCAAATCGAGGAGTGGGGGGTCTGCACTCTGGTCAACCAAGCGAAGTCGTCTTTTGCACTGTGCACAGTGCATGCACCAAGCGCATGCACCCTGAGAGGCCCTGCTCTACGTGGTCGGGTATGAACTGAGATTAATCCTCTGAGTGAGTTTTTATGAGCGGATACCCTTAATCACGTCAACGTCGTCAGAGGACTTAATGAGATGACATTGATGACGGGATATTTGATAGTAGGAACGGAGATGGTGAGAAACAGTACCGACATATAACCTACTACTTTCGAATAGCACCAAGGGGTTTGCTCAAGTCTTTAACACCCCCATCTGACGGATAAATCATCATCAACAACGTCATGATATATGTCCTCACTCAAGATGAACATTGGGCATGGGTTTGGAATTGAATCCAGGTTTTTGGCACGCAATCTAGTGATTATAAATTGTATACCACCACCTCTTCCAGCCTGATGGCCAACATTCTAATGGTGAACATTTTTTCGATCAACAGGACTCAAACCGGCAAACCACGGTGTCAGACCATATAGACTTGCCGCCTACGAAATCAAAATTGATTAGTATTCTAGTTTTATACGGCTTATTGGATTAATGGTTAGCGTAATGGCCTTCGGTTCATGGAGCCCCGGTTCTACTGTCGACCCGATGGGGATAATAACTTTTCTCGTTAATTCATTTTTTGCAAGTTGCTTTACGTCTCACCGACAGAGATAGGTCTTATGGTGACGATGGGAGAGGAAAGCGCTAGGAATGGGAAGGAAGCGGCCGTGGCCGAATAAATATGTGTTATTGAATTCTGAAAAATTAACTATTACCGAAGAATAAATAACTCAGAACTGTCCGGAAAACTTAATGTAATCATCTTCGAGTGAGTAATCCTGATGGTTTCGGTCACTTAGATGTGATCTTCCATTAGGTAGATGATGGATTCTGATTCCGTCGTCGTGAACCTGAAGATGACTTTTCTTGTTTACCGTACTTACACAAGGCAAATGCTGGGCCTACATAATAACTCAGATCATGACCTATACCTTCCAAATCTTAGCTCTTTCCCATCCTTGCGTCGCCGAAAACCTGGATATCTAAGTGTGTATTTAAATAAATAGCAAAAATATATATAGCATAGTCTCATAAAGAACAGAAAATGTAAAGTAGATGTCTATAAGTAATGAGGAAATTAAAATCTATTGGATATTATACAATGACATTATTCAGTTGGTTGTCGTTAACATGGATATTAACCGTATTACTAGAGATTTAGTACCTATATTCCTTCTGAGTATTCTCCAAGACATAAAATCTACACTTACGGTTAAACTACGTTACAGTGTATGGATTTACATATACTAAATTAATTCTCCATTTTACTTGGCATAATTGCACTTTAGGGGAGGATTATGAAGTTGCCTCTGGGAACATGTAATTATAAGGGCACTTTACGACAAGATTATACTCTAAGCCTTCAGATTCTCCACTCTATGAATGAGGAAGTGGCAGCTATGTTTTGTTGACTATTTTCTTCCTTGTACGGTATTACCCACGAAAGATGAGCCTTTTGAATGTCACACTCAGAGAATGATTTTGCCGGGGATAACGTTATGATGTAAAAAATAATAATCTCAAAATGTCACTACTGTGCCAAAACCGCGAATGTGACAATGCTGTTCCTATCCAATATTTATTTTAACACTGGTCACGCCTCTTAACGACAGATTTATAATTATGCAGTCCATCAGAACAGTTTTCGTTGAGTTCATTTTCCCATGCGCATACAGGTACGTACAGGAAAATGAACCTTAAATACATCATACTCTAGGAGTAGGTAAATATGTCATGCAAGCATACATCCCTACGGTACCGTACAGTAAGTTTCATTTTTCTTTACACATTAGCATAGGAAAGTGAAATCAACGAAATTTGTCCTGATTTGTTCTTATCAATATGTGGCTGGGATGTGTGACCAGACTTAAGGGAAGTAATAGATAGCAAGAGCATTGTCACATTCGTAGTTTTGGCATACGAGTGACGATATAGTTTTCGGCATAGCCTCCTCCTCTTTATTATTAATATTAAATATTACTTCGTGTTTAAAGATATTTTCTGGACAATAAATAACTTAGTTATACATTGTACTATATCATCGCTTCCCAGCCATATATTGATAGACAGTCCATCAGAAGATTATGCGTAGAGTTAATTTTCCTATCCGGGTGTGTAAAGAAAAATGAACCTAAAATACATCATACTTTAGGAGTGGGAAAATATCTCATGCAAACATACATTTCTACAATACGGTACATGCATGTTGTTACGTGCCTTCTTGACGAGTTATTTCCTATGATCGTCCTTTGCACTTCTGTTGAAAATGGTGTTGCTAATTTGGTAAGTGACTTTCCAACTTTCTTTACGTTCGTAAAAAAGGATTGAATTTGACATTTTAGTTACATGTATCTTCTAAGGGTGATTAGTTTCTAATTTAATGATATTGTTGTCTGATATAACAGTAAACTGGTTAGGGTAGAGTGTTCAATGCCAACCTATACTACGCTAATCGGTTCAGTTTGACGAAGTCTACATCTATTCTTAAGTGTTTGTGCTATTGATGGGGTAAATGTTTCAGGCCAGTGGTGTATGCTGGAATCAGGACGTAGGCTACCACTAGACTTACGTTACCTCTTTCCGATTGTTGGTTTAGTGAGCCTCAAGCCAGCGATTTGAGCTGCAACCAATAGGCAACGGAGAAGCCTGCTGTGTTGTCAAGGTTGCTTCACAAGCTACCGTCTACAAGCTGGCCTCTGCTACCGTCATTACCCTACACCTGATCAGTGGAGGTGCTAGCCTAAGGTTTAGCAAATTAAAGACCGTTTTTTAGCTAAATAGATAGAATATTTGCCTCTGGTCCCATGGCCCCGGTTTAATTCTCAGAATCAACTCCCTCGTAGTCTTAATATCACTGGCTTTGCGGCAAGGTGTTTATAACGTCTTAGCCATTCATTTCATCCTAATTATGTCACCATCAAGCCTATACAGATGCTATGCACCATTATTATTATTATTATTATTATTATTATTATTATTATTATTATTATTATTATTATTATTATTATTATTATTATTATTATCAAAGTTTTGAATTTTACAGCATTACCAGTGGTTGTACCCATCGTTCACTGGTTTATTAGCTTCCTCGGGAGATCAGTGGTAGTGTTTGACCCATGATCACAGGTTCGATTCCAACCAGCAAATTAGAATACTAAACCTGAAAGATTGCATTTCATTTTAGAAGATCTACCTACAAAAAAGAAACTATATTACTCATATAACAACAGCCCTCTATTGTCTTCTTACATGGATGTAGAAGTAACGGGAGTGAAATATCAGCATTCTCTTATCTATATAATTAAGTCGGAAGTATGAGGTGAGGACGTATATACGATGAGTAATACATAGTTACTCCTTAACAGTGGCGGTCTGCCGGAGCGAAGCCTAGTACACCTATCTCCCTGGTCCCCATACCTATCGGACATTTGGCAGCATGCCGCGCGAAGTGAGGCGAGGGGAGAAGTACGCAGCGCCTTGGCTGCAATGTCAGTCTCCCATGCCTTGCTTTCAGAAATACGTGCGCAATTTTTTAAGTTTTTAAATGGAACAAAGTGTTAGATGTATGTTTACATTATGATGTGCTTTAGATTTCCATTGTTCTCATTTGAGGTTTTGGCTTCACCCATAGCCTTGGTAGCCCTCAATATATGTCACTGGTTCAGACGATAGAGCGCTGGCTTACATTTCAGTTGCAATGAACATTTTATTCACGTATTTCATAAACATATTCGAACATTAACTATAATAATAATATTATTATTGTTTAAAATATTCGCTATGTATTGTGGTCCAGAAAATTGAAAACCCTTTTTGATACTAACATTTATACACATGCATACGGTATTAAACTCCGTACATCGAAGTTGTTCTGTTATCGTTCCCCTCAATCCTGAGGATAGTGATCTTAGAGTATATTTGGTCGCCGTTCGCGCAAAAGGTCATATCTCCCAATGCTCTTCGTATCCATTATTTTCCTTAAGACTGGTCACGCCTCCCAGCCACATATGGATATTTAGTCCATCAGAAAAATATTCATTGCGTTCATTTTCCTTTGCTTACGTGTAAAGAAAAATGAACCTTACCATACCGCACTGTAGGAATATATCGTCGCTGCCGGGTCAAAACCTCCTATGTGAAATATTTTAGCTTACAACTTTGGCCGGTGATGTTCTGTCAACTAAGGTGCAATATTGTGTGCATATTGTCAGGGCATTCTCGCTCTTCATAATGTATGTGCTGCGGGTCAGTATATCTCCAAAAATATTATCACATAGGAGTTTTTGTCCCGGCAACGACGATATGTTTGCACGACTTATTTACGTACTCTTACACTATAATGTACTTAAGGTTCATTTTCCTTTACACGTCAGCATACGAAAATGAACACAACGAAATTTGTTCTGGTGGACTGCATGTTCATATCTGGCTGGGAGGCGTGACCAGTCTTAAGGAAAGTAATGAATGGGAAGAACATTGTGAGATATGATATTTTGCCCGAACAGCGATGAATTTTTGTATACGTTTCCAAATGTTCTCTCGTTAGCTGCTGAGTTCTGCAGTGGTAGGCTGAGATCATTCATTCAATTAATTCATTCGTTCAATCACTCATTTTTAATGAGTGCTCTCTGCCCAGTTGTTGTCTATCCATGACTGGGTGAGATAACTGTTTGTTTATCCATGCACGAACACAATTAAATCATGAAATCATTCATTCATCAATTCATGCATCATTCATTAATTCGTTCATTCAATTCATTCATAACGCATGTTGTAATTGTAGGATAACTCTATAAAGGTTTAACACAAAAGTAAGCACGAATTCAACTGAGGAAGTGTAAGATACATATCGTCCTAGACTATATAACACGTTAAGGTCTAGGACAAAATAAATAAATAAACAAATAAATAAATAAATAAATAAATAAATAAATAATAAATAAATAAATAAATAAATAAATAATAAATAAATAAATAAATAAATAAATAAATAAATAAATAAATAAATAAATAAATAAATAAATAAATAAATACATTACATTTAAAAAATTATAGTTTAGAAATTAGGTATAAATAGTACGTTAAATTTGATGTTTAATATATTATTATTTGTATTATTATTATTATTATTATTATTATTAACAAATACATCGCAAATTTTCATACCCCGGTGGCAATGGTCACTTACAGAAGGGCAATAATAAATTAAAGTTAACATAATTACTCAACAACGACAAACAAACAAAGAAACAAACAAACAAACAAACAACAAGAGTACAACAACCAATTCCATGGAAAGAAAATATTGCAAGAAATACTATTAGTTTAATATTCTAAATCCACCATCATCATATACAAATTCACACACAACATAAGTATTTCCAGTGCTTACACTACGGCTTACAATACTAGAGGTTGAGCTTACTACTAGCTTAACATTATAGGTGATAATACAGTGAAAAACCATAATTACCCTACAACAACAAGAGTACAACAATCAATTCCATGAAAAGAAAATATGACAAGAAATACTACTAGTTTAACTTTATAAATCCAGCGACATTATGTACAAATTCGCACACAACGTAAGTATTTCCAGTGCTTATACTACGGCTCACAATACTAGAGGTTGAATTTACAACTAGCTTAACATCACAAGTTATAATCAAGTAAGGTTAAAACATAATTAACCAACAAGAACAACAACTAGAGTACAACAAGCAATTCCATGGAAAGAAAATGTTACAAAAATTACTACTAGTGTAACATTCTAAATCCAGCATCAACGTATAAAATTTCATACACAGTTTAAGTATTTCCAGTGCTTATCACTGCGGCTTACTGTACTATACGTTGAGCTTACTAATAGCTTGACATTACAATGAAAATAAAGTGTTGTTAAAAACCACAATTACCCTACAAGAACAAAAACAACAACAACAGTACAACAATCAAATCCCTGGAAAGAAAATATTAGTAGAAATACTACTAGTTTAAATTAAACATTCTAAATTCATGATCATCATATACAAATTCATACACATTTTAAGTATTTACCAGTGCTTAACACTACAGCCTACAATACTCTAGGTTGAACTTACTACTAGCTTAACATTACACGTGATAATTATATAAAGTTAAAAACATTGGTTATTATCCAACAACAACTACAACATGAGTACAACAAGCAATTGCCAGGAAAGAGAATACCACAAGAAGAACTACTAGTTTCACAATCTAAACCAGGCAGAAAATCACAAATTCAGTGTCCGTAATTTACAACTTTTAGCCTACTTTTCACTTTACACTAGCATTAGTGGTCTTCTTAAATTACTTGATACCGGAAGATAATGCATCAAAGACTGCCGCAGGTAATTTATTCCAATCCCTTATGGTCCTGTTTGCGTAAGAAAACTTGCCCACGTGCGTGTACTGGATTCTGGCCCTAATTTTATGCTTATGATAATTTCTCAATAAGTATGAGGGAGATTCCAACCTATTCCCAATAATACTCCAGGCAGCTCTTCACGTATAGCTCTTATAAAGACCACACAGGCGAGCTTTAGTTCTTCTAGATTCAAGACTTTCCCAATTAATGGTATTCTTCGTATTCCCGGTTACGAAATGCATCGCTCTTCTTTGCAGTTTTTCTAGGGAATTTATTAAACCCACCCCGTGCGGATCCCAGCACGCAGATCCGTATCCTAGAATTGGTCTTACCAAGGGTTCATCTTTACATTTGGCACCAGAATTAGCTTTCTTGAGATTCCGCATATTAAAATGTAACGATCTCCAGGATTTCTCAACTATATCTTCTACTTTCTCTGACCAGTTTAAGTCTTTTCTAATAGTAACACCTAAGCACTTACAATTAAAAACTTCAACAATACTTCTCCTCCAATATCGTATTCCCTCATTCCTGTCATTTTCGTTTCACTGAAACACAATATCTTGCTTTTTCCACCGTGGATTTTCATTCGATTTTCATACACCATTTTACAGTCGTATCTATATCCTGCTGAATCAATAGTTCGTCCTCCTCTGTCCTTATCTCCCGATATATAACGCAATCATCGGCAAGGAGGCGCACTTCCAATTTTATCTAATCAGGTATATCAATCATGAAAAATACGAAAAGAATTGGCCCAATTGCATAAGATAGCGTTTCTTCCCCACGCATCCTCTAAGTGCTTCCATTGAGGAGTTCTCGTAGCCATTTCAAAATTCTGATGTCGATGCCCGTATTCGCTAACTTGTTAATGAGGATGTCATGTGGCACAAGATCGAATGACTTATAAAAATCATATACTATTGCGTCAATCCTTGACCCACTGCCGAGCTTATTCGATATATCTTACCATACGGAACAGAGCTGACTTTCGCAGGAGAAGCCTTCCCTAAAACCATGCTGCCCCTTAAATAACATTCCAGAAGAGTCCCATTTTAACCTCAAATAATCTGCTATTAATTTCTCAATATTTTTCATACGATTGACGCCAAGCTTACCAGTCTCTGGTAATTCAAGTCGCTCTTGTGATAGGAACTACAATGGCCGAGTCCCGATCACCTGAAACCTTCGTATTGTTCAGTGATATTAAAGATTCTTATTAAATATGGTAGAATCGCTTCACCCCCGAGTATAAGTGCCTCTCCAGAAATAGAATCTGGCCCACAAGATTTACTTCTACTGAGTTTAGAAAGACCTTTACGCAATAATGAAGCTTTAATTTGGTAATCATTATTAGTTTTCGGAAACTTGTCCCTGAGTAACTGTGCCGCTGGATTAAAAACCTTTCCGTAGTGCTTATTTAATGCTTCCGCTTTATCTATATCTTTGTCGCCAATCAATCCCCTCCTATACATAGAGAAGAAACTGACTTGTTTTCTCCTTTCAATATTTGTATATATTTAAAACATAGGTTCCAGTAATTTCGATTTTCATTTAGGATATTGTCAAGATATTTCTCTTCAGCCACTTTCTTTTCTGCTAGAAAAATCTTCACCAAACTTCTATACTCCGCTTTGCACTTGACGTTATTAATGCTTCTGTTGAACGCTCTCTTAGTCATACGTTCAAGCTTCTGATAGTCGTGGTGTAGTACGGAGGATCTGAATTTTCCCTAATTATACCTTTGTGAAAGAATTTATTCAGCCCAGTATTTCAAATGGTCTTGAAGTTCTCCCAAATGTCATCCATCCCCTTGCCCTCCTTTAACCAATTAGTAAAGCATAACCTCAAATAGTTTTGAAAACCTACAGAGTCTTCCCTCGCTTAGTACGCAATAGTCTTGGAAGTTCCCACATGCCTTGTATTACAAGTTTCCCAAGAGAGGTCGAGTACCACTGCACTGTGGTCACTAATCCCCTGAATTACGTCAAAGATGTAACTATGCCATCCGGTCTGACTAGAAAAACATCTAAAATTGCTCGTTTACGTGTGTTCTTTGTAACGAAGTGAGAAAAGCCAATATTCCACACTAATAAGTTCCTGCTTCCTGCGATAGCACCCCGTAGTTTACCCAGCCCAGTTTATTGACGATAGGTTTAGATCCTCTGGAATTATAGTTCTATAGTACTATAGTTCTGAAAGACATGTGTTCGTGTTTAAACCTGATTTTGGTGGGCAATAAGCTCCAATAATTACTATATTTTGTTGATTGGGTGCATTATTTACCTCCACCCAAATTATTTCGCAGTCATTGAGAACACATTTTAACGTACCGCTTAGCTCGACCCTCTATCCCGTCTAAACGTTAGAAATCTTGACGTAAATACTTCTGAATTATATATGTTATCCGATAACCAACTTTCCGTTCCCACAATTATATCAGGGTCACTTGCATCAAACAAGTTTTCGAATTTTGCTAATTTTTTACCAATACTTCCTTAATTTACCTGCAACAATCTAAGAAACTTACCCGATCCGGTATCACTGCCTCTCACAATATCCCGTTGTCGTTGAGCTTGCATCGAATCTGCTCCCGTCGTGGATCGTCATTCGGCTGCCCGTTCTGCGCCGTCATCCGTTTGGGTGGAAAAGGAGTCGGTTACCCTCGAAAAGAGTTCACCTAGTCTCACCACTTCTCACTGGTTCAGATGAACTCCATCCCTGATGAAGTCCCTGTCGTCGATCCAACTGTTGCCGTCTACAAAGAGTGATACGGAACTTTCGGCCACCCACTGAAGCTCTTCGTTCAATCAGCCAATCTTCTTCCATGATACATCTGGTCTCCTTATTATACCACTAATTACAACATTTGCCTTCGAGAACTTTTTCTTAGTCGAGTTCACTAGATCATAAATGCTCCCCATTATATATTCAGTTCGTTACCTTTTTAAGTCGTTTGTTCCTACGTGCAGATTTACCTCTTCCTCATTCCCGCCGCATTCGTTCTCTGGTTTCCTCTTCAACTATTCCTCTCGTATTCCCGGCATTCACACCACTTTCACTGACTTATTCTCTTGTCCTAAATGCCGCACGACAGAATCGCCTATCACCACACACTTTACTGGTTTCATATTCTCCAGAGAGTAATGAGAACCTACATTTTCATATACACTTCCTGTAACTTCTTTTGTAGCTCTGCAATCATGAGCTGAGTAATAGATAAACAAATAGTAATAAGGATTACAGTAAAAGATTACTCCCTCTCCAATTTCAGGTGATCCAAAACTGGGGTATCACAGTATTCTCTCCTGTCCTATTCTGTACGTTTCCACCGCTAAGAAGGTTGCTTGTACGGTACAAAGGATATTTCGATTGCGTGTATTCTGTAATGTGTCCAGTATGTAAGAGCTCATCCACATCTCTACTTCCAAAGCACATTATCTGAAATTATTTGCCTTTCAAGGCTCCGTACTCTGCACTACAAGTTGTGACGTAATAATTGGGGAATTTTTACTGAAACAGCGGCGACAGCCCGAAATGCTGATCAATGTTGATTGATTGTTTGATTTATATTGATGATCAGCTTCTTCAGAATGGACATGGTGGTATGAAATGCTATGGATGGAATGCTAAGCTTACTTTTCCAGCATCAAGTCCCAAATTAGTTCGTCCTTTTCATATCTGTACTTCGCAAGGTCCATCTTTCATCACCGAAGAGGAAAACAGAGGAAACAACAGTTTAAACTACGAGTAGTTTCATTTTCAGCTTGACTGAACAATGTTTGGAAATATGAGATAGTTGAAACATGATTTTTCTTACCTATGGTGATCCTTCCCCTGATCTCTACTCCGCAGCTGTTAATTGCAGTTGTATTGACGTGATTGTGCATGCATGTATCTCAAATCCTTGTCCCGTTACTCTACCGGAGTTTGGTATGAAGTGAGATAAACCTTCATAGCGATATTTTACAACCAGGTGCCCTTCCACCCTCCTCAGAGGACTTAATGGTTTGAAATGAGTGGCGTGATGTATGATAGCCGGAAATGGGAGGGTGAAACCCGGTGCCGGCACATAGCCTAGTCCTGTCGAATAGCACCAACGGGTTTACTCAAGGTTTAACATCTCCATCCGACGGCCAAATCAACATCAAGGACGTCATATGCCCTCACTCCATATGAACTCTGTGTAGATGTTTGGAACTGAATCCAGGCACAAGGAGGGCCACGACTCAGAATGTGTCCGAGATGCCCACTCCCATTCCATAGCAACTGGTATCCCGACTCTCAGGACCACTTACTAGGCCACTCAGCCGTTGCCTATGGTTCACGAGCTAGGACGTGACTACAGTAACCCACACCATGAACCATCCAACCGTAAAACTGGGACAAATACACATCAAGATCCGACCCCAATAACCGAGCAGTGTGGAGGATTACGCAAAAGTTCATACCAGGAACTGTACCGTTCAATAAACTCTGTGAACATCCTCATTCTTCCTCCACTTTGTTCAGTTTTATCGTACTTCACGTTAGACTACAGCTACCTCCTCTGTCGAAGAATATCAGTTTTACATGCCGTATTAAACGTTTTTATACAGGGATGTAACTTCGCTTAACATCGACATCATAACTTTCTGAAGTTCTAGGAAACTCTTCACTACGCTTTACCTGCTGCCACATTATTAAATTTGGTAAATATAAACACATTAAGTGATTGCTTTCATGTTATTGAAACACAGAGTATATGAAACTCTACTGATGCGTAACCAGTAATTCATAAAATACTTTGCTGGATATCTGATATATTACATGTTGGTCAAAAAGAGAAGAATGTTGAAATTAATTGATTCTGTTTTCATTGAGGTAGAATACATGAAATATTCACAAAATTTAATTTTAAACCGTAATAAAAGGCATTGTAATTGACTTTATTTATTACGTCTATCTATTTTACATTTTCTTATTTGAATAACTCACCCAATTGACTTGAAATTGATTTCATTTTGACCGAATGAATGTCATTATACGTGTTGCGACTAAAATGTTTGGAGAATATTATTAGAAAACAGAGAAACAGAAGATAAAAAATAGTTCCCTTTATTTCGCTATAAGGAGAGTCGTGAATGAAATGTTATGATTGTTGGCCAAACAAATCGTATTTTCAATTTTCCTAATATCCCCCAAATCTTCCTCTTTCAAATTCTGCTATCAGTCATTTCCTTTGCGCCCTTTTTAAATCTCTAAATGCCGGATTTAAAGAATAGTATTCCCGCGCACATAGAGCACTCCCACTTCCCTTCCTCCCACGCAGTCAGAAAAAATTAGCTTCAAACATCTTTCGGACTACCATTTCAATAATACCGTTGGTATATATTTACTTTGCAGTAGGACTTCACTATGCGTAAGAGGAGAAATACATCTTCGGCTGTAATTTAGAGTTCATGGCAGTTTAAAAGTTAGTATGTTTCTTAAAACGTTCTAATTGCTATTATCTACCTTAAAACGTTTCTCAGCTCTTCTCAGCTCTGCTTCTTACGACAGAGCTCTTATCAGATTCACTTGAAATTTTCAGAGGGTTTGTATATACGGGAATTAAAAGTACTTCTGCATTTTATTATCAGTTTAATATTAACTTACCTTTATACTTTTACTTCTGAAAAAATCTCGGAACTATATGTTTGCCTATTGAATGAATAATAAAACGTTTAAAAACTTATATCTCCAATAGTTATTACCTGACTGCAAAATCCTGAGTTGTTCTTAAATATACGAGTATTTTTGACACGTTTGCCAAATTATAGCTCAAAATTATGCAAAATGTGCCACAATCCTCCATGCAACATATAAAAATAAAAGTTATTTTTCAATAACCTTGAAACCAATTAACTAATCCGCTATAGCACACGTTTAGCAACGTTCATACAGCTTCTAGAAAGTGTCAGCAAGTGCCTCTTTAGCAACTTATTGCCGAACGGCTGTCACACGTTCTTGAATTGTTGCCATTACTGCGATCGTGTGTTTAGACTATAGACTCTTGCTTGCACCTAATTTCTTGGTCGATGAACACCGTTATGTCGATTTCCACTTGGATTCCGGATTCAGATGGTAGCATTAGGACTCTTCCTCCGTAACGATAGTTTGCAGTTAGAATAGATCCTAGTCACACATAGTAATGAAATCTCCAGATGTTTCCATCCGACCAAAAATACGTCGCCTGCAAAAGTGTTGTACATATATGAAGTTGCGTAAAGGGACGAACAAAAATAGCAAGTCCCTCAACTATAGGAATTAACGGTACATATTTAAAACCCCGAGACGGGCAGGAATCGAACAAGGGATCCTCTGAACCGAAGGCTTATCATTCATTGAACAAGACGGACAATTATATTTCCTGCATCACCTGAATTTTTTCGACTTAACTACATTACTTTTGTTTCAGATTAATTTTCCGTCATTTTCTCCATCTGTAAAACTGTGTCCATGCCATTCAGTAATATCCTCAGACCTTTTACAGGCTCAGATCAAATATCAATATCATCAGTAAATCTCAGAGCTTTTATTTAATATTTTTGAAGTGTGATTCCTTTTCCAAAATCATTAATTTGCGTTAATGCCTCTTGTATATGAACATTGAAAAGAATGGGGGAAATCTAAATTTCTGTATCACACCTTTCTGGATACTGCCCCTCCTTTTTCATATTCCTCGATTTTTGTGTCTGTAGTTTGATATCTCTTGCCACCATGTGGTACAAAATCAAGCAATAACTTCCCCGTACAGTCAAAAAAGACCCCTGGGGGAGTGCAAGGTAAAATTATTATCTTTTCGTGATCTGGGGACTAAGTGGTTACTATTTGCGTCTGAGAAGAAGTCGCGGTAGCTTGTAGGTACGGCACGAGTAACCCTTAAATGCGTAGTGTTTTCGATTGAAATCACCTAAAATTTCATTTTATATCTTCCTTGTGCCTCAGTGGTATCGTTTGAAACCACTTGCATTGCCTCTGTGAGGTGTCGCTCTCTGGTGATATATATATATATATATTAGCAATTTGCTTTACGTCGCACCGACACAGATATGTCTTATGGCGACGATGGGATAGGAAAGGCCCAGGAATTGGAAGGAAGCGGCCGTGGCCTTAATTAAGGTACAGCCCCGGCATATGCCTGGTGTGAAAATGGGAAACCACGGAAAACCATCTTCAGGGCTGCCGACAGTGGGGCTCGAACCCACTATCTCCCGATTACTGGATACTGGCCGCACTTAAGCGACTGCAGCTATCGAGCTCGGTAGTGATAATTTTTGAAAATGATGAATTCGGATGATATGTATATAAATTCCGTGGAGATATTTTGTGCATTAAGTATTGTGTAGTAGTTGTTTTGAAAGTGTAATTCCCTTCGGTGTAATTTGATTTGATTGTTTGGATTTCAAGTACGGTTATGGTTGTGATATCTAAGAAACTAATCGAAAATAATAAATACGTGATACGAAGTTATAAGTTTAGAGAATTTACGGAAATGTGGAGTGGTTTAAATTGAAACCACTGCAGCTTACCACATTACGAGTAACATAACCTTACATTTTTTCTGAAGAGAATGTTGAGAAGTAAGTTAGGCAAGACGGAAATAATTGAACTGTTGGAAGATATTACGTCAGATGACGATGACAGTGATCCAGGGAGTGATATGGATGAAGATAGTGAAATATATGCTGACTGACGTGCGAACAAGACCAAGGACACTAGACGTCATACGTGAAGGCTTAGAAGATAAGGGTTATCACATGTATTTCGACAATTATTTTACAAACTTAGCACTAGTAGAGAAACTCAAGTGAAAGGGAGTCCCTTCCTGAGGAACAGTAAGGAGTAACTGGAAAGAGATTCCAGGTATGAAACGTGACAAAGACCTCGAGAGGGATGACTGTGACTGCCAAGTTAGATCTTATGGTATAGCTTGTGTGAAATGGATGGACAAGCATACAGTGATGTTCTTGTCAACTATTGAATCATCTACAGAAGTAACCACAGTAAGCAGGAAAACTCAGATGCTGGTGTTACAGAAGCAACATGCCCGAAAATTGTACAATCCTACACAGGAAATCTGCGATGTGTAGGCAAGGCAGATATGCTAAAATCCTACTATGGTCTTCATAGAAAATAAAAAAGATCATGGTTGCGATTACTTTGTCATTTCGTTGACGTTGCTTTTGTGAATGGTTATATTATGTGCCGCTTAGGTTATGCAAATAAGAATGTGCGTCTGGAGGATTTTCGTATAAATGTTGTCTCTGGCCTAGTAGGAAGTAAGAGTTTCAAAGACTCTCCTGGCCCATCTACCACTCCTAAACTGATGAGTTTAAACCTCCTAGCGGCGGCAGAGGAAAGAAAGTCTGAAGCAAAACACATGCCAATACATGGGTCTTCAAAACACTATGGATACTGCAGTACGAAGAAGGCACCACACAGGACAAGATGGTCATGTACGACATGCGGGGTCGGTTTGTGCCTTTCATCTGACAGGAACTGCTTTCTCCCTTTCCACCAGTGATTGATTATTTAGTGAAGACTGAACAATATTTTGTGTCTTATGTAAAAGTAAAAGCTTTCCGGTCCCGCGGTGTAGGGGGCAACGCGTCCGCCTGTCACCCGGCGGCCCCGTGTTCGATTCCCGGCCGGGTCAGGGGTTTTAATTGTAAATGATTAATATCCCTGCTTGGGGACTGGGTGCTTGTGTCGTCCTTAACGTTCCTTTCCTCACATTAAACACTTTACACTTCCGCCATTTACAAGCTACAATACAATACACGCAGGTTCCTCACATATGGTGCAAGTAGGGGGCAAAAGATCTTTCTAGGTCGACGCCCCGAACAAATAGCATTTTTTTAAAGTAAAAGTTTGTGTAATTTGAATAAAAGACTCGTACTGTTAAGGCAGTGACCTATAGGCACAGTGGTCTCAAATGAAACCACCCCATAATTTTGTACATTTTATTGAAACATTTTTTTTAAATATTACTTTGTTTTGATGACTTGCACTTGTAATTGCAAATTTTCCTTTTAAAATTTGAAAAAAAATACTTCTGTGCCTCAAAGGGGTAACAGATACTGCACTCTTAGTTACAATCATCATTCGTGACAGACAATGAATCAATGCATATTCATTATTAAACTGTTCATTACGAAGTACTCAGAGTAAATCTGTAACTAGGGCACAATTATTGCTCTACCACTTTGAAACTTCTCGACAGCACTTCAGTTCCCAACAGTCTCCGCGGACGGAACAGATGTTTATTGTCAGGCGTTGAGATTTGAGATAGGCGCTTGAGCGGCAGCCGTGCCTACCCCTTAAACATCCTACCGCGCACCCACGCGACTCATCAGACGACCATAGTAGGTCTATGCGTTGTTGCCTTTGTGCCGAAGAATGAATTCAGTTTACTCATTTCTGCTGGAGAGTTAATTTCTCATCTTAATGAGAGAGAACAGAACCCACGTCCTTGCAGGTGAACTGAGCATGTCTTTATTTCTCTGACTAGGCAGCCCCACTAACTGGCACTACCCTTCTGTCATTAAAGCCTTTCCTTTATCTTCCTTCATTTCTTTTTATTGTCATTCTGTATTACTCCGTAAATATTGTAAAAAACTCGGGCAACAACAGCTCGTGCATCTCCCGGTTTCAAGGTGATAGTTATTTAGATATTACTGACTCTCGACCACGCTCTAAATCGATACGTTCCATGAAATGAGAACATTTCTGTGCAGAGTCGTATACGGCTCTTGCCGCCACAGAGATATCATTAAAACTTAGTACTCAATTGTGTCTGCAGGCGGTTCGATAAACATGTAAAAGCTCAAACCTCTCCTAAAGGCCTCGCGTAATGTGGCACCCAACCACAAACCGAGCAGGGAATATGTGAGGTAGCTGTATATCCAATTTCCAAAGAATACTGCCACAGCCAGTCAATGTGGCTTCAAGGTAATCCCAGTAACCAAATTTATATTTGAGATAAACCTGTAAGGTATCCTCTGCTTTCATTACCCTGGTTCATTGTCGTGGTGTGTCATAAAAGTCCTGCAGAGGCGGGTAAATAAATGTTCCTCCTGTAATTATAAGTGAACCGTTCCAAACACTAAATTCAAATAGCTGGATGAACATCGCCTCTGTAGGTTATAACTCCACACAAATTACTTTCATAAATAATAGATTTTCAAAACTACATTCATATATTGTCCTATTGCTATGTGTATAAAGGTCCACGCGTCTTCTATTTCGCTTTACTTCTTTTTCATTTCTTTCTCTCATTCTCTCCTTCCTTCTTTCCTTAGATATTTCTTACCTGGCCAATAAATAGGATTTTGGAAATGGAAAACCACGTCCCTAGGGTTTAGATACTATGTAAAATAGCAAAACCCACGGCTCTGTTTATGATATCAACCGCAGTGTAAAACTACAACCTTTCTTGTTCTTTCTATTGAAATGTCGTATGGCTTTTAGTGCCGGGATATCAGAGGACGGGTTCAGCTCGCCAGGTGCAGGTCTTTCCATTTGATGCCCGTAGGCGATCTGCGCGTCTTGATGAGGATGAAATGATGATGAAGACAACACACATACCCAGCCCCCGTGCCAATAAAATTAACCAATTAAGGTTAAAATACCCGATCCGGCCGGGAATCGAACCCGGGACCCTCTGAACCGAAGGCCAGTACGCCGACCGTTCAGACAATGAGTCGGACTTCTTTCTATTTATTTTCTATTTATATTTCCTTCACGTTTACTTTCTATAGCACTTTCATTTATGGACTGTCATGCACTCAAGTATCGAGGTACATCTTAGTAAAGATCCCCACAGTGCCAGGGTGGGAATGAATCGCCTAAACATATTACGATTACCAGGTAATTTAGTTTGTTCACCTCGCGATTTCTCGGCTGAATGCTCAGTGTTTATGGGGCCTCCTAGGGTACGATTCCCGGCCGTAACAGGAATTTCAACTATGTATGGTTAATTCCTTTGGTTCGGGATCTTGTGCCATGATATTCATGTCTTCATTTACCAACCACCGTTGAATGTAACTTAAAAGCTTTTCAGTCTCTCAAACACAATTTCAGTATAAATATTACACAATATCATATCTGTAAAAAACAAATTATTAAACAAGGAATGCCATGTTTCGTCAGATTCTAGCAAGTCACATTAAATATTTGGAAATATTCATGTCTATTTCTGTCCAAATATCTATGAATTTGAAATTTGAAACTTGCCTTAATGCAGCCCTGCTTTGTCCTCACTCCAGCATAGATGTTTGTACAGAAATAAACATACATATTTCCAAATATTGAATGTGACTTTATAGAACCCGATGATGTTTTAAGAACGAAACATGTCATTCTTTGTTTAACAGTGTGTGTTTTTATTCCTTGTTTAATATGTTCTTTTTACATGTATGATATAGTCTAATATTTATACTGAAATTGTGTGTCCGACAGACTGAATAGATTTTAAGTTAAGTTTAACTGAGTTGATACTGAAAAGTATGTCTTCCTTCTTAACAAACCACCGTTGAAACACTCAGTAGTGAATGCATACATCCGCCTGAGGTTGGCGTCAGGAAGCGTATCCTGCCATAAAACTGGGCCAAATATACACAGAGTGCCGATCCCAATAAATTGGCAGAAAGTCCAGAAAAGATCGGAAGAATTGAAAAATGACTGAGTAGATTCACTGTGACATAATGTTTCGTGGATTTTCCAGTATTTTATTATTCCCTTAATTTTTAAACAAGAGAAGGTAACTTTAAAATGTGTCCACGTAAGAGCTAGGGATTAAACATTATTTGGACCTCGTAAAAGTAATCTTGTGGAAAGGAAAAAGTTTTTGCAGACCCCAGGGTCAATCAATAAATTTAGATGGGTGTGAGATGTTTTCCATTTGTCAACCCATGAAATCGTATACCGGTATATATTATGAATGTCTCACAACTAGATTCTTTCTGGGTTCTGTGTGTTTAGAAACTGGAGGTTATATTTCGTTATCTCCCTGCATTATTAAGTATACAATTATTTAGTTCCTTGTTCAAGTTCTATTATTCGGCACGTGTCTTGTAACTACTACAGTATGTATGCAATGGCTATGTTAAAAGAGTTAACTAAAAACAGCTTAGGCAAATCCGTTCTACTGGACCAATTTGCTTCATTTTTTATTTTATTCCCCCTGAATTACCTGCCGGTGAATCATTATACATTGATAGTTCTCATAGAGCAGCCGACTTTAAATAATCATAAAAACAAATCATTAAATGATTAGTCCAATAATAGCAGGGGAAGGCTTACCCTAACCCGCAATACATTATGTATTGCGACCAATACGGGATTTTCATCCTTAGTAACTTAACGTCATTTTATGCTGCCATGTATTATTACCCCCTGTGAAGCCATAGAGTATACAGTTCCTCTGATGATGCAAGACTACTGTTCCATGCTAGATACTCTTTGATTTTCCAACCCTTCCCAACTTCCAAATATATTGAGCAGATGGCAGAGCGTTCCTAATAATTTACATGCTGCTAAGAGGATAAAGTCTACGTACAAACAGACCCCATCAGGACTTAGACTTTACCTGGGAGGACCTATCGAAGGATAACCTATCTTCACTAGAAACAGTGAAGGCCATATATCTTTAAAATGTTCTCTGGCCGGCAAAAAATAAATGCTCCTTCTAGACTAATCTACGATCTCACAAGACATGAGTTCTATACAGAAGAACTGTGATTAAAAATACCGTTGCCTTCTAGGACAAAATACCAAGCTTTACATCAAGAACCGCAGGATAAAGAAACGAATATATGGATACATTTTTACCGAAGATACGCAACCGTGACGTCAAAATGGATGAATTATGACTACGCACTGTGGCATACTACATGGCGCTTCCAAAGGTGAGGCAAAACAATATGACTTCGACAGTTATATCAAGACGAGTTATCTGACCTATTTATAAGGAATGATGTGGAGCAGCGCGGGCCCTCTAGTTGATATTGATTTATTATTTATTATCATCATCATCATCATCTAATCACTGATGAGACTGGCCTTGGCGTTATTGGTGTTAGTAGAAGTAAGGGCTAAATCAAATGAAAATCCATTAAAGCTATTAAAAGTAGAGATTACGTAATGATGTCATTGCTGTGGAAACAGATAAAACCTTAACTGGCTGATTTCAAAGAGAACAGATGAAGGAGAGGAGTCGAGCACACGTAGCGAAACCCGTGGCAGACTCAGATGTATCCCAGTTCATGCTTAAAAGTTGTACAACTTTAGTGAATTATGCTCTCTGCCTTAGATTTTCCATCAGTGTTCACGAGACATAACTGGTAACCTAAATATCGTTAAGTCTTAACATGATTGCTTAGCCATACTTTTATCTTTTATTATTATTATTAATAATATATTGCGAATGAGCCCATTAGGACTACGCAAAGTACTTAGAGACAGGCATTTGCCTTTCTTTGTGCCCACACTTCCTTCATTCGTTTGCTGTGTGCTTCTTTTCTCTCTTGAGACCATGTTGTTCCGGTCTCCTTCTTTGGTTTTTCCTCTTGGTCAACTTGCCACTTTTGAACTTTGGTTCTGAAGATAACCCGGCTTTGGATGTCTTCAGGTGTAATTCCTGCCAGTTTGAGATCTGTTTTAATTTCGCCAATCCATTTTATTGTGTCCGTTTTAGCTTTACTTCGGTTTTCATAAAATTCAACTATTTGCTTGGTAAGTCTATCTGGGTTCATCCTTTTTATATGTCCAAAGAATCTTAATCTGCGTTTTCTGATGTCACTGTGAATGTTAGAAAATTGTTTGATTTCCTGTTTCCCTCTAAGGCGGTACTGTTCATCTACGAGTTTTGGGCCTAAAATTTTTCTAATGATCTTGCGTTCCTTTTTCTGAATATTTTCTAGATCAGTTTTCCTGTTCAAAATTAGTGTCTCTGATCCATAGAGGCATTCTATTATTATTATTATTATTATTATTATTATTATTATTATTATTATTATTATTATTATTATTATTATTATATAAGTTTATTCATAGTTTTCACTTATTTATAGTCCCTTAAGATGTGATGATAGGTATTTGACGATCTTACTTTCTGGAAAGGTAACATCGCATTACTGTATTAATGGAATGTTAAATGTATAAAATAACGTTGAACAGTTTCATGTCCTGGTAGAATTTATTGGAACAGTTTGTGACGTAATTACTTTGCTATAGAGTTAGTCTGTACTCGTCTAAAATCCTGAATTGAGTTTGATGTTTTCGTGTACATATTTGATGATTCATCACTGATTACCTGTCACATCGTGATTATGACAAATATTTACTACTCTGCTAAAGAGGAAATCCTTTTTAATCTCGACTGCAATCAAACATATATGCACACCAGTTAGCTAATTTCAGAAATGTTTGCTGGCGATGGCGAATATACTGCATGAAAGAAAAATGAAGAAATACTTATAACCAGACAGGTTACCTCAGTGTATTGAGATACGGCTGCTAGCTCTGTACTCGGTACACCATCCTCGAAATGGATTTCCGCGGTTTTCCACTTTATTCCCATGCAAATTCCGTGATAATACTTTTATCAAGGCCATGGCCGCTTCCTTCCCATTCACATCCCTTACAATTGCACAGTTACACCCACACCCACAGAAAACACCGTCACAATAGCGGTACATGTAACTCACCCAAATGCGGTATATCGAGAAAAGTGTTTACATAAATAGTTTGCGAATACATCCTTGGAAAATCCTGGCATCAAAATGTATGCAAAACTTATACGATGCGCCTACTCCAATAAAAGAAAAAATGTCGGTGTAGCTATTTTGGTGATAAGGCCATGTATTTTTATGTGAATACATATGCGTTAGAGGATCTTGCCATTATGTGAATCAACTCTCGCCATGGTCGATATCTCTCTCAAAATTGATGTCCATCCATTACTGCGTTCATGCAGCAGCGACTTCATTATCTGCTTGTGTGGTCACCGCCTAGATAGATGTAGTCGGGCCGTCGTTGACCCACATGGCAGCCAACACGGAGGCTTTCTTTCATTCCCGATACCGCTTAACACTCTAGTAAAGGGGCTGAGGGGCACTTCGAGATTGCTGTTGAGATGTTTCTATCCAAAACTTACACCACTTCTGCACTTCGTCTTGGCATTTCCACGAGTACAAGCCAACATTATGTTGAAATTAGTTTATTTTCGACGTGATTTCAGTACAACTACACGAGAACAACCGAAAATTAATATTCCATGCACTAAATGTACACACTAATGAGAAATGTGTATTGAGACCATAAAAACGGTCGTGGATTCACTGAGACAGGACTTATGCTGAGTGAAATTCTCCGGCCAGTAAGAATCGATAACAAAACACCAGCCTGCCCCACTTCATCCCACACGTGAGATCACAAACCCTACTAGAAGAAATAAATCACAATCTAACCGCAGAAGGATGTGCGCATGCGAACTGCTATTTTGACTTCAGTTTATCCATTACTGTAAGCGGATATTTTGTTGAAATTGGTTTATTTTCAATTTCCTCTCAATGAAACTTTACAACAACAGCTCAAAATTGATATTTTATACACTAAGTATAGACTTATAGATTACGATTAAAACTTCCGATGGAGACCACAAGGAGCATCGTAGCTTCACTGAGCCAGAGGTTTACTGAATAAAAGCGTACAGACACCACGAATCGATTTCGTTATCAGCTGGTTTTCAACAATGCATCCAGTATAAGAGCAAATTTTAAGATATATCCAAGTCAAAATGCAATATGAAACTTTAGGTTTTATCATTTTGGATGTGTGAAAATTACAGGTTAATTAATTTAATTTCCTGTAGCCATTTCTAGCCGGGTATAACCCTTGTAAAGCAGACCCTCCGATGTGGGTGGGCGTCATCTGCCATGTGTAGGTAACTGGATGTTATTGTGGTGGAGGATAGTGTCATGTGTGGTGTGTGTGTGTGTTGCAGGATTGTTGGGGACAGCACAAACACCCAGTCCCCGAGCCGAGGGAATTAACCATTTAAGGTTAAAATATCCTATCCGGTCAGGAATCGAACCCGGAACCATTCGGACCAATGGCCAGCACGCTAACCATTTAGCCATGGAGCCGGACAAAATTATAGTTACACAAGCAACAAAGCTCGTTGTACGAGTATGAAAGAATAGAACGGGCACCAGGGGAAATCGTTCTTGGCAATTTTCTGCAGGAAAAATCTAAAATGGACAAGTTTTCGTAGGATTATATAATATGGAAGGACATTTTAATTCCTTTTCAAGCTCCCTCCTATTTAATTTTTTTTTTCCATTTTGAAGTAATTTGTAGTATTTATATGACTTTGTATGGCACTTCGTTGTTTCTTAGCTCTTGGAACCGTAACACATGCAAATCGCGTTCTTCTCGAACCACAGATTAAACCATTGAGACTGAATAAAGCTGCTAGTACCTGATTTTATGTCACAATCATACGATGTAACATTACAAATACTTTACATTACAATACTAGGCACGGCCTTGGTGATATTCCTTTCCACTGGCAACAGGGCGAGTGATTGCTTTTAGTAGCTTTCTTCAAATGAATCATTATCGATTAAAAATATATTTTAAATAAGTATGGAAATTATATTTTGATACAGAACGTCTCTAGTACAATCGAAAAATCGGATTAAAAAGGTTCCCAATTCGATATCTTCAAACTTTAAGGAGTTACAGAGGTTCTTATAATGCTTCCAGTGGAGAATTCCAAGAAGATCGTCACATTGAGAAATTTCTTGGAATCACCTCGCTCATAGCTATTGAGTGGTATTGAAATAAGTGACAACATGTGAAGCTCTAGCTTTATGTACAGGCGAAGTCCGTGTAATTAGGACCAATTTACTTCGAACGAGAATAACACCACTGTCTGTTATGAAAATGCTATACATGTTTGTAAGATAACTGATTGTTTTCTTGTGTTGAATGTAAGTGTTTAAATTTAATATTCATAAATTGCTTAAGTTTGATGTTTATTGCAAAGTGAATTTCCGTGTAATTTGGAGCGGTGCTCTGTAACTTGGACCGATATCGTGTAACATGGACCGGGACGTTGTGTGATTTAGATTTATACATAACATCATATTTTTAATGCTTATTAAACTATCCCTTTTTTCAACACTTCAAAGCATGTAGACATGTTTTTAATTTTCTAGTTGCTTTACGTCGCACCGACACAGATAGGTCTTATGGCGGCGATGGGACAGGAAAGGCATAGGAATGGGAAGGAAGCGGCCTGGTGTGAAAATGGGAAACCACGGAAAACCATCTTCAGGCCTGCCGACAGTGGAATTCGAACCCACTATCTCCCGGATGCGAGCTCACAGCTGCGCGATCCTAACCGCACGGCCAACTCGCCCGGTAGCATGTAGACATTCTTATTGATTCTCACATGTGGCATTGATTTCTGCGAAAACATAACAACCATAAACGTTTATTTCCCAACTAATCTTCGTGTACACAGAGCCAAGATGCATAATACTTTCATCTACTTAAACCAAGCCAAATTCCATGGCGCTGTAGCTCGATGGGTGTGGACTACTAAGTAACTGTTGCTCAGTCCGGATGTCAGGGCGACGAATGCTCTCGGTGGTTAGATTGGCTTTACCTACCATACTGTACCGTACCCAGGGGTAACTACCCTCTAGGACGATGCCTCCATTCCTGTATGAACATCCGACTAACTCAGGGTTGGGCAGAGTGTGGGTAGGTTGTCGATTGGGTCAGGATAAAAAGTCGACGTTCTACTCTAAATAGCAATCAATGACAGGAAATGGAGGTATAACACGAATGAGAAACAATCATAGGGGGTAAGATGGATTTATTAATAAATATCCCCGATCAAATCACATGAAAATAATTAAATCAACAAAAATAATAATTTGTAAAAAAATAAACTCAAAGTATAAAAATAAGTTGAAATCAGAAACGTTAATTGAATGATTGTACAAATTTGACATTAAGAAAACAAGTTCAACAAAGAACATTTATATAAATCACGACTGAGTTTCTTCTTATAGTCCAATGTTTATGGTGTATGGCAACAAGTGTACGCAAACACTGCCATGTGGTATTTCCGTATGGAGTTTCACACTATCGCATCCCAACGATACGGTTTCAAAGTTAAGTTAATCCCGAGAGTCGTCAAACTATTTCCGTAAAATAAAAGTTACATTATAAGAAAAATTATGACGGAAAGAAAAATAATTAAGACGCACCGGACGCTATGTAAGTTATGCAAAATACTAGGGGCAAATCCTACACTATATTTACAGCAATTCAAATAATCAAACTAAACATATATATACATCGGATATCGAGTAAAGTCTTAAATGCTACACTGCTTCTAATGTGAACCCGGTTCACTACAAAAGATCTAGACAGAACTAGATAAACCAACGATACTTCAGCACTCGGGCTGTTCCCTTTAAAAACAACGAGACAAGGTATACAATCATAAATAAAAATGTAAAACCATCCTGTAAGGGAAAAACATATGAATAATCCTTGATATCATGAAGAAAGCAATGGGCAACATTGCCTCCTTCTGCTGCGTTTGAGCGCTCAACAGCGCGGTCATCCGTCATGTACTTCCGGGTAGATCACGAGCTGTAAAGAAATGTTGAACTCCACAATGCTAAAAATTGGATTTTGTCTCCCGAGGCCGCCACAAGGAAATACTGTCTCTTTCACACATATCGATAACACTGGCCAGGAATCAGCTTGCCATGAGATAACGCCCATCATCAACTACACGGAAACTCCCGTATATTCATTCCTTCTTAGCATGCTTGGGCCATTTAACAACATCAGACTCAATAGTCTGGAATTAACACTGTCCATTCTGATCACAATATACACTCAGAAGACACTAGGCAGGCACACACATCTGCACAATACTCTATATCTTGTCAGGCATACCATCAGCCTGCACCAATACATTATAATTCAGCATGCAAATATTATCTCATTATTCCTCATGAATCCCACTGGCCTTTCCACATAATGAGACGCAGTTCGAGTCCTTGGCAGACCACCAGGCAAACAGAATCCAACTTAACTTCAAAGATCTTATTTTAACAACGACGTTCTGCAGCTCCTTCTGGCAGCTTCTGTAAAACCATGCATCATGCAAAATAGCTATACCTGTCTCTCTGAATAACCAAAATAAAATGAATTGATACGTGTTAGACGTAATATAAAAATGAACCTGTCGATCTAGCCCTTCTAGCATATATTTAAGGAAAACTCGGAATATCCTACGCTAAGTACTATATTTACAACAATAACTGATCCTATCAATCCCTCATTTTCCCAAACATCTACTCATAAAGCAAAATGAAAATAAAATAAACGTGCATTATTCTCGTATCCGAAACTATCATAATAACAAAATTAAACAAACACATGCCGTCAGGCTTATTTTGAATGAAAATTAAAATTCTATCTACACTGCCCTAGTACCTTAACATAACTTACATATCATGCCTTAAATAATACATGCGTCTTACTTTACATGACTCTCGGGAAACCAGGATAGCAGCTTACATACCCACTGCTTTATGGGTCTACTCCATGTTAATCACAGCATTAACATGTGGGAATGCACTTCCTTCCTCTACAGGCGTATCCATCATCTTGCTGGAAAATAATTCACTGGAACACAGAAGACTATTATTGATAATCTCTTCGCTGCTTAATGCTGCGAGCCGCAATACCCTTTCTTTTACCAGATCAGCTAACACACTGATTCACATATATATAACACACTTCACTTAAAGGGTAAAAATACAGTTTAAAAAGCAGCCCACGGTTCGGTACGGAAGTTCCACGCGAATACGCGCCCGTCGCGAAATAGTGAAACAATAGCACGTTTCCACTACACTTGTTACTCAGCGGTCACTGAACACCGTCTTTATCAATTGAAAGTAAACTCTGCCAAAATTGTACTATTTCATTTACTCAAGTACAGTAAATATTGCGACTGCACAATTTACAGTATCAACGATAACCAGTTACTATTACAGGAATGATACCACGTTAATCACGATCACCAGCCACAGAGTTAATACATCCGCACTGTGCAAATCTTTACCACGGAGATACAGAGTTGGTGCATCCGCACTGTTCAAATTTCAACTACGGAAATACAGAGTTGGTACATCCGTACTGCTCAAATTTTTACTACCGAATGACGCTCTCCAGAGCTAGGGTTACTGAGGAGGCTTCGGTGACGCCAATAATGCTGGGGTTCCCGGGTGTCTGAACCAACCACCAATCAGAGAGTTCGTCATGTATGATGACATAATACTTATTGTGATATATTTACAAAACACAGTTCAAACACTAGCAAATCTCTTCCACCAATTTTTATAATACATTTCCAAATATATCTGACTTCAGAAACAGTGGAAAACCGATCTCTTACAAAAACTGACTTTATCCACAGAGCACGTTGGTCATCCTGGAATTAAAATTTGGCGCGGTGTAGCCTCCAGGTTTGCCAAATCCTTAAGTTCCCATTGGCTGAAATATCTTGCTTGGTCAGCATCTAATACACGTGTCGATCCTTGCCAGCGCTTGGGTACGCTATCCTATCTCACGGTCATACGGAAATATGAAGCAACATCCAGCGATTCACTGTCTTGCTCAACATCCGGTATCAACTATCTTAGGGTACGATGCTTTAACATGTTAGACTGTAACTTTTCTGAATAAATTTTACATATTTGGTCAAATAATATTCCAATTATTATTATGGGCCGGTAGGATACGGCTCATCCCTCTGTTACCCAGGGGAAAAAATGAATATGGAGTATTTTTTTTCTTAATGTATTATTTGACTATTTATTAGTATCTGGATGTATGCAATCTCTTTCCTTTAGTACTATTTGCCGTCTCGCAAATTTGTATTCTCTTCCCATAGTCTATCATTATCTTGGCGGATGTTGTAGTAGATATCAAGTAACGCATGAAAACGTCGCTGCATACCACCACACTCTTCACAATCTTCTTCCTCTGAATAATTGTCTCTTTCCATCTGCGCGAAGTTGACATTCTCCGTGTCTTCTTCCGGGTCATCTGCTTCCACCATCACAGGTTCATCAATCGGGTTTTCCTCTTCTTCTCCATCATCTTCACTCTCATCTTCTGCCATCTCTCCTTCTTCTTCTTCTTCTTCTTCTTCTTCTTCTGGGATGTCATCTATTCTAATTTGACCTCTGGGATAATAAAGCTTGAGGTTTGAGGCATTGAAAACTTTCTCCGTAGATCCGTCTAAGCTACAAACTTTGTAGGAATTATTTCCATATACCTGAGTTACTTTATATGGACCTATATACAATTCAGCAAACTTCTGACAGAAGCGCGCTGACACATCTGAGCTCTGAGGACGTTTTACCAGTACAAGCTCATCAACCCGCAGTTGTCGATGAAACCGCTTGTTTCGGCTTCTGCGTAGCCTCTTGTCTGCCTGAGCCTTTAATTTTTCTGCAGTCTCTCGTATGCATAACTCTGCAGACGGCATTGGGTCACTTGGACATTGAATTTTCTCGTACCATGGACGCTGGGGGTATTCATTGAGATGAATAATACTGGGAATCTGTCCGGTACTTTCATGCTTGGTAGAATTAATGCTTTCCATAATAATTGGAACAACATCTGGCCATTTCCAGTGCTCTCTTGGTATGAAGATCCGACAGTACTTTGCTATCTCTCTCATAACACGTTCACTCGGGTTAGACTCCGAATGTCTCACTGAACTCAACACATGTCTTATCTCCATCCTATCGAGCTCCCTCTTGAAAGCAGGCGAGGTGAACTGTGGACCGTGATCACTTAATATGCTTTCTGGCTTACCCATTCTCGGAATGATCTTATTTTTAATCTGGTGTAGTGCGGATTTCGTGTTGGCCTTTTGTACTGGGCACAAAGTTACATACTTAGAGAATACATCCATGCATACTAGAATGTATTTCACACCACGACGTCCTGCAGATAATGCTCCAAAATAGTCAATTGCGAACAGTTTCCTGGGCATTGTGGGCAATACAGCTCTTGGTTGCTGTTTTAATAGGAAAGTGTTAGGTTTGATACGCTGACATGTGTCACAGGTTCGCAAGACTTGTTGAATCATGCGCCTCATCCTTGGCCAAATAAAAGTTTCCTGTAACGTAGCTGTAACTTTCTCAATACCCGCGTGTCCAGTGGTATGATGCCCTAACCATATCAAGTCCATCTGGAATACTGGTGGAACAACAATACGAAATTTAGTGTGTTCTTCATCAATAAATTTATGCAACAGGTTATTGAAGTAGTGATATTGGGATGCCTTCTTTTGTGCCTCGATAAATCCTGGGGTGCCGGGTTCGAGTTCCTTATTAAAGTAATCAATCAGTAATTTGGTTGGTCCGTAATTTTTCTGCTCTTGGCCTAAACTTGGTAATTTGTCTAAAATGTATTGGTCCTCTTCGCCCAACATTGCCAAATTTACAGTAGCCTCAACTTCATCCGGGTTTCGACTGAGTGCGTCTGCCACGGTGTTCAATTTGCCTGGGCAGTGTTCCAGTGTCAGATCGAACTGTTGTACAAATAACGACCATCTGTACACCCTGTCGCTACCTACATTGGATTTTAGGATGAAAGTTAATGCCTTATGGTCCGTTCTAATGATGATCGGAAATCCATAAATATACTTCTTCCACTGACCTAGGGCAACTACTATAGACAGCATTTCTAGTTCCGTTGTGGTCCACTTTAACTCATGGTTACGTAACTTCCTGCTCGTAAATGCCAAATAAGTGATCCTGGGTTCGTTCTCTGGATTTTCCTGATACAGAACCGCTCCTATGCCCTCATTTGAAACATCTGTTTGAATTATGAAAGGACGGTCATATGCAGGATAGCCTAGCTTCACTGCCTTCGCCAGCATTTCTTTGGTCTTTCTAAAAGCCACATCCTGATCCTCTCCCCATTTCCATCTGTTATTCACCTTAAAAACTCCTGCAATGGTACTACAGTGTCTGTATATGATTTACAGTGGTCCGAAAAGAATTGACAAAGTCCTAAAAACTGCCTGATGTGCTTAATTTTGGTAGGTTTCGGAAAATTTTGTATTGCTGATATCTTCGCCGGATTAGGCTTGATTCCTTTTCCATCGATGACATGGCCCAAAAATAAGGTACTCCTACTACAAAAATGATATTTCTCCAGATTTACCTTGAAATTGCAGCGATTAAGATCTGCCAAGAGTCGGTCAATTTTGTCCAAATGTTCCTCGATTGTTTTCGAACAGAAAGATATGTCATCGTTGTAGATGATAGTAAATGATTTTATGTCTGGACTTAAATTGTCTTCCAATGCACGGATAAGAGCGGAACTTGAGTTCTTCAACCCAAAGGGCAAACGTAAGAAGTGATAAGTCTGGTTGTTGAACATGAAACCAGTTAGCATTCTATATTCTGGATGTAATTCAATGTGATGAAATGATGAAGTTAAATCAACGGTGCCGAAGTATTCCATGCCTCCGAACCTCTTTAAAATGTCCTTAATTGCTGGTGCCTGCGTATACTCGGGGACTAGGCGCTTGTTAACCTCACGTGCGTCCAAACATACCCTAACAGAACCATTTGCTTTTGGAACAGCCAAGATCGGACTCAAAAATGGTGTGGGCGATTTGGTAATGACCCCATTCTTTTCCATATCATCTACCAATTCCTTCACCTGAGGGAATATCTTCTCGGGAATGGGATATGGTCTCTGTTTAAATGGCTCCTAGTTGTTCACAATAATTTTGTACTTGTAGTTAGGTATTTTTCCTGGTTTTGATCCGAATACATTCTTATGTTGTTCTAAAATTTCTTTCATTTTCCCACGGGCTTCTTCGTTCACTGGTGCTTCCGCTAACTTCTCTGGCAACAATTTTGAAAATTTTTCATCCTCCTCGGCTTCTAAGTTTAACGTCATGGCCTCAAAATATTCCGCGAGCTCATTACAATTTTCTACAAAATTTACTGGAAACTCAAAAGGTTCTTCTTTTCCCTCGGTTACAGTTGCTGTCCAAATTCTTTCATCTCCAACATTCTCTTCAACCTGATCTAATCTCAACTCTTCACTAGAATTTTGTGTTCGGAAAATAATGTTATTGTTTCCCATGTCTATCAAGGCATTGTATTCTCCAAGAAAATCTGCACCAAGAATTAAATTAAATTCCATCTTTGGTAGAATTACGCAGGGATGTGACATAGTTAAATTTCCAATGTGAATATCCAAAAGAGCCTGCTCCTTACACACAGCTGTCTTGTCCGGTACAATTCCCCTGACTTTCAATCTTGATATAGGAATAGTAAGTACCTTCATTCCTAATTTCAATTCGTTAATTAATGCCTGAGATACCACACTAATCGACGCTCCAGTGACCACCAAAGTTTTTACTCGTAAATGACCAGCTCTAGTACATATTACGGGTAAGCGCTTTACAGAATTGTAATTTTGCGATACTTCCTCTTCCAATAAATCCTCGGGTCTTACAATCCAACTGTCTACGGAGACTACGGTCCAACCATTATTGTTCCCATTGGTCAAATGCAGGCTATCTTCCTCATTATCTATTGTACTTTTTTTTGTTGTCCGTCCCTCGGCCCTCATAATTAGGAGCATTGGGATTCAACCTGTTTTCCTGTTGCCTTACACGGTATTCCCTGTACGCAACACTTTCAGCCCCATGACATTCTTCATTACCACTGGCTTGTATGGCTCCTCTCCACCGGTCTTCCTCCTGCCTTTTTCCTCTCAACTCTTCAACGTACTGTCTTGACTCTTCTCTTCTTTGATCATGGTTCTCCAGGTAATTGCCTCTTCCTCCTCTGGGGTTTCGCTCCTTCTCGTCCCAACGATAATATGGTCTTCTGGGTCCACCATAATTTCTATACTTGTATCTATAGGTCCTCCTATTATTTCCGTTTGGATAGCTATATCCACGCTGATTTAGGCTGTTACCTTGATAATTATTTATTCATTTCTTCGAAACTGGTCTCTTCTGTCTCTCCGCTACCAGTTACCATCCTGATGTACATCACTCCTGTTGGCTTGCTCATGTGTCGCTGTTTGAGTCCCTAAGCTTTGATAATCATTTCTCTTCCTTACTTTCGGAGGATTACTTCCTTCTTACACCCCTACCGTATGAATAGCCTCAACATGCCTCAACCTTGGTTGGTTTTCACTAGATGTTAAATCTAACTGTCTTCCTGTTTTCCTGTTGCCTTACACGGTATTCCCTGTACGCAACACTTTCAGCCCCATGACATTCTTCATTACCACTGGCTTGTATGGCTCCTCTCCACCGGTCTTCCTCCTGCCTTTTTCCTCTCAACTCTTCAACGTACTGTCTTGACTCTTATTATAATTATTTATTTAAACTTCCGTGGTTTCTCTTCATTGCTCCGCATAATATTGTAAATAGGAACATTATGTGTTTCATTCGGAGTTGAACAGTGGACCTCCTGACGCGGTAACTGTAAAAGATCGCTCAACGCAACGTTATCGCTAACTTGACTGGGTGCCTTCTCTATAATGGTTTGTTGAACTGTACATTTCAATTTACTAAGTTCTTTGCCTCTGCCTCTGCTGCAGTTTTGACATTAGCTGCAATTAATGTCCTCTGCACTTCAAGAGGTAGTTGCCGAGAGATTGCTGCTATAATTTCGCTCTCGCTTGGGGGCATGTCTAAGTCACGAAACTTGAGCATCTGAGAAATGAAAAAAGGAGAATACCTTGTTGGCGTCGTAGCCGGATATCTACGTGAATACAATTCCATCCTCAGTGATTGCTGCGTAGATACGTCCCAGAACGTTTTAAGAAATGCCTCCTTAAACTCCTCATATGTAGTAAATGTATAACGGAAAGCATTCGCCCATTCAGCCACGGTATCGCCTAGAAATCTTTCTACTGTCCTCATTTACGCTCCGGTGGTACCTTGTAATCTGCTAAGAAGTCATCAATTTCACGCAAGAAAGCTTTAGGTGTTCTCTCATCATTTCCTGTAAACTTCCGTGGTTTTTCTTCATTGCTCCGCATAATATTGTAAATAGGAACATTATGTGTTTCATTCGGAGTTGAACAGTGGACCTCCTGACGCGGTAACTGTAAAAGATCGCTCAACGCAACGTTATCGCTAACTTGACTGGGTGCCTTCTCTATAATGGTTTGTTGAACTGTACATTTCAATTTACTAAGTTCTTTGTCCGTACGTAAATCCAACAATTCTAATTTATCCTCCATGTAGGCGATTTCCTTCTCAACAACCTCACTTGATTTTTCTGTGAAACTTCTGTCCACGTCTCCAGACTCGAACCAAGTACTTGTAGATCTTCGTTGTTCCTTTCCCGATCAGCCATTATCATGTCTTTGACTTCTTTACCTGTCTCCGTGATGTCCTCCTTCATTTCCAATCGAATCTGAGTTTCTATTTCCTTCATTCTTTCCTCAGTCCCCTTTTGCTTCATCTTAAGTTTCAAATCAATTTTGTCTTCCGTTTTCTGCTGAGCTTCAGTAATTTGTTTACTGATGTCCACGCTGAACTCTTCCAACCTCGTCTCCGTGTCAATCCGTAACTTGTCAATCGCGCCTCGCTGGAGTGTAATCTCTGCTGTAGCTTCTTCTAATGTGTACGATAAGTCTCCCAGCCTCTTATCTGTGCTAGTCATGTGTTCTGTCACCCGATCGGCGATTTCCTCAACAGAATCTCTAATCTTTTCAATTTGCGTCTGTGTTTTAAGTTCTACTGTCTCTAGCTGTTTCTGTAATTTTCCCATGCCTTCTAAACAGCATGTACGAACGAAGTCGATTTTCCCCTGTAACTCATTGGTCGCCACCTTAAGTTGCTCCTCAGTTTTCTCCGCCGCCTGTGTTAATTTTTCCTCAGTCCTATCTGCAGCTTGTTTAAATTGTTCCCTAGTTTCTTCCATTGACCTATCCGCCGTTGTTTAAATTGCTCCTCCAACTTACTCGAAAGTTCATTCATACGCTCCTGCTCCCTCCTGTCCATCTCCGCCATACGCTGCTGCTCCCTTCTGTCCATCTCCGCCAACAACTCCTCCATCGTCATCGCCATACCAAATACGTATTCGAGAAAACGCAGGGATGCTCGCCACTACCTAGTATCCTATACCGTATCTTGTGTACTCCATACGAAAACCATTTACTTTACCGAAAAGCTTCTATGATTTACGTTAATCATATATCAAGAAAACATGGCCTCAAAATTCGCCATATAGAAGCTTCCTATGATTTGGGATATTTATCTTCTGCCGCGCATAATAAATAAACGCGTTATCATAACTTTAAAAAGAAATTACTAATATTATGGCCCCAAATTCTTTTAATCCAAACATTATTAATTTTCCTGTCTTTTGGGCTCTAATCTAAGTACTAGACAACAGTACTGGACCATATTTACGATAAATACCTCCGACTCCAGACTAATATTCCAGCATAGGTTTACCAGTCCTGAATCATCGCCATTCATTGTAAATATCACCACCATTTTCTTAAGACTGAGGCGCTCTTAAGTTCCTAACCTTACTCTAAATCAAATAAAATTATCATTACTGGCAATTGAAATTTGATCTGCACACAAATTCCAGGCTATGTCAAGATCAACACATGTCTGAAGGACACGTCATCGACCACTTTACCTCATTAGAGAAATCTTTTTATAGTTCTCTGACTCAAATAGAGTTCCTTTATTACTACAACACGCCTTACTTATCGGCCGTATGTTTCTCATTCTTCCTAACATGATTTAAATCAAACTTTTTGCCGATGTCCCTAACGTAATGCATTTAGATTTTACTCTATTTTCTAAACACCCGATTTCCGATGAAATCTTGCCCTTTCATGTCCGCCTACTATCATTCGTAGTACTGAACATGGGACTCTAGACTCAAGTTGTCTGAACGTTAGGTTGCCAGATTCCTAAGTTGCGCCTATGGTTCAAAATTACCTATCTACTTTTCTTAAATTTAATAATTATCTGGATACCAATTATTGGTCTCTTCCAGCTTTTGAACCATGATCCTAATCCTATCTAGCCTTCGGAATAGCTTGTCAAATCACATTCACTCTCGTAAATCTCAATTTGACCTGCCCAAGTTTGTAAGAACAACCTAGACATCTTTGGGTAACACAAAAATACTCCCAGCGGGATACGAACATACACCAAAGTGTCTATTTGCCCTTAGTTGCGGCGCCACATATATATGTACCGTACCCAGGGGTAACTACCCTCTAGGACGACGCCTCCATTCCTGTATGAACATCCGACTAACTCAGGGTTGGGAAGAGTGTGGGTAGGTTGTCGATTGGGTCAGGATAAAAAGTCGAAGTTCTACTCTAAATAGCAATCAATGACAGGAAATGGAGGTATAACACGAATGAGAAACAATCATAGGGGGTAAGATGGATTTATTAATAAATATCCCCGATCAAATCACATGAAAATAATTAAATCAACAAAAATAATAATTTGTAAAAAAATAAACTCAAAGTATAGAAATAAGTTGAAATCAGAAACGTTAATTGAATGATTGTACAAATTTGACATTAAGAAAACAAGTTCAACAAAGAACATTTATATAAATCACGACTGAGTTTCTTCTTATAGTCCAATGTTTATGGTGTATGGCAACAAGTGTACGCAAACACTGCCATGTGGTATTTCCGTATGGAGTTTCACACTATCGCATCCCAACGATACGGTTTCAAAGTTAAGTTAATCCCGAGAGTCGTCAAACTATTTCCGTAAAATAAAAGTTACATTATAAGAAAAATTATGACGGAAAGAAAAATAATTAAGACGCACCGGACGCTATGTAAGTTATGCAAAATACTAGGGGCAAATCCTACACTATATTTACAGCAATTCAAATAATCAAACTAAACATATATATACATCGGATATCGAGTAAAGTCTTAAATGCTACACTGCTTCTAATGTGAACCCGGTTCACTACAAAAGATCTAGACAGAACTAGATAAACCAACGATACTTCAGCACTCGGGCTGTTCCCTTTAAAAACAACGAGACAAGGTATACAATCATAAATAAAAATGTAAAACCATCCTGTAAGGGAAAAACATATGAATAATCCTTGATATCATGAAGAAAGCAATGGGCAACATTGCCTCCTTCTGCTGCGTTTGAGCGCTCAACAGCGCGGTCATCCGTCATGTACTTCCGGGTAGATCACGAGCTGTAAAGAAATGTTGAACTCCACAATGCTAAAAATTGGATTTTGTCTCCCGAGGCCGCCACAAGGAAATACTGTCTCTTTCACACATATCGATAACACTGGCCAGGAATCAGCTTGCCATGAGATAACGCCCATCATCAACTACACGGAAACTCCCGTATATTCATTCCTTCTTAGCATGCTTGGGCCATTTAACAACATCAGACTCAATAGTCTGGAATTAACACTGTCCATTCTGATCACAATATACACTCAGAAGACACTAGGCAGGCACACACATCTGCACAATACTCTATATCTTGTCAGGCATACCATCAGCCTGCACCAATACATTATAATTCAGCATGCAAATATTATCTCATTATTCCTCATGAATCCCACTGGCCTTTCCACATAATGAGACGCAGTTCGAGTCCTTGGCAGACCACCAGGCAAACAGAATCCAACTTAACTTCAAAGATCTTATTTTAACAACGACGTTCTGCAGCTCCTTCTGGCAGCTTCTGTAAAACCATGCATCATGCAAAATAGCTATACCTGTCTCTCTGAATAACCAAAATAAAATGAATTGATACGTGTTAGACGTAATATAAAAATGAACCTGTCGATCTAGCCCTTCTAGCATATATTTAAGGAAAACTCGGAATATCCTACGCTAAGTACTATATTTACAACAATAACTGATCCTATCAATCCCTCATTTTCCCAAACATCTACTCATAAAGCAAAATGAAAATAAAATAAACATGCATTATTCTCGTATCCGAAACTATCATAATAACAAAATTAAACAAACACATGCCGTCAGGCTTACTTTGAATGAAAATTAAAATTCTATCTACACTGCCCTAGTACCTTAACATAACTTACATATCATGCCTTAAATAATACATGCGTCTTACTTTACATGACTCTCGGGAAACCAGGATAGCAGCTTACATACCCACTGCTTTATGGGTCTACTCCATGTTAATCACAGCATTAACATGTGGGAATGCACTTCCTTCCTCTACAGGCGTATCCATCATCTTGCTGGAAAATAATTCACTGGAACACAGAAGACTATTATTGATAATCTCTTCGCTGCTTAATGCTGCGAGCCGCAATACCCTTTCTTTTACCAGATCAGCTAACACACTGATTCACATATATATAACACACTTCACTTAAAGGGTAAAAATACAGTTTAAAAAGCAGCCCACGGTTCGGTACGGAAGTTCCACGCGAATACGCGCCCGTCGCGAAATAGTGAAACAATAGCACGTTTCCACTACACTTGTTACTCAGCGGTCACTGAACACCGTCTTTATCAATTGAAAGTAAACTCTGCCAAAATTGTACTATTTCATTTACTCAAGTACAGTAAATATTGCGACTGCACAATTTACAGTATCAACGATAACCAGTTACTATTACAGGAATGATACCACGTTAATCACGATCACCAGCCACAGAGTTAATACATCCGCACTGTGCAAATCTTTACCACGGAGATACAGAGTTGGTGCATCCGCACTGTTCAAATTTCAACTACGGAAATACAGAGTTGGTACATCCGTACTGCTCAAACTTTTACTACCGAATGACGCTCTCCAGAGCTAGGGTTACTGAGGAGGCTTCGGTGACGCCAATAATGCTGGGGTTCCCGGGTGTCTGAACCAACCACCAATCAGAGAGTTCGTCATGTATGATGACATAATACTTATTGTGATATATTTACAAAACACAGTTCAAACACTAGCAAATCTCTTCCACCAATTTTTATAATACATTTCCAAATATATCTGACTTCAGAAACAGTGGAAAACCGATCTCTTACAAAAACTGACTTTATCCACAGAGCACGTTGGTCATCCTGGAATTAAGATTTGGCGCGGTGTAGCCTCCAGGTTTGCCAAATCCTTAAGTTTCCATTGGCTGAAATATCTTGCTTGGTCAGCATCTAATACACGTGTCGATCCTTGCCAGCGCTTGGGTACGCTATCCTATCTCACGGTCATACGGAAATATGAAGCAACATCCAGCGATTCACTGTCTTGCTCAACATCCGGTATCAACTATCTTAGGGTACGATGCTTTAACATGTTAGACTGTAACTTTTCTGAATAAATTTTACATATTTGGTCAAATAATATTCCAATTATTATTATGGGCCGGTAGGATACGGCTCAATACCACACCAGAAATCTAAGGAAACTATAGCGCCAAATTCGAAGCCACTTTCCTTCAGCCACTACTTTATCCGTAGCAAATGCACAGAAAAATTAGATGTACGGAGAGATAATCCAGCTGATAGCCGCTCAAATTAGGGAATCAAATATCTGTCTTCTAATCAGTTCATATGAATAATATTTATTCTATACGAAGTTCGGATTAAGCAGGGCTTAGGCCCTGAGTCGTAACTCAAGATTACTATTGCCACCATCAGGCAGATTGTCCCATTTAGATTTTATTTGAGAAAGAATATGCAGTGGATGGTTCTTCATGTTTGCCTGGCAGAGGCGGTAAAAGCGTGCTCGGTTCGGCCGGAAGGACGTGTATTCGAATCCCCGTCAGGAATTCGTAAAATTTAAGAAACGATATTTCCACTTCCGGAGGTGCACATGGCCCTGAGGTTCGCTTAGCCTACACCAAAAATGAGTACCAGGTTAATTCCTGGGGGCACAGGCGGCCGGGCGTAGAACTAACCACTCTACCCCCATCAAGTGCCGAGTTACGGATAGTGGAAGCCTTTACCTTCCACCACTCCAGAGACCTTCATGGCCTGTACGGAGATGACTTTGCTTGTTATTTTTGGTTCTTCAAGTTAGGGAGTACAAGTGATGTCTTATATTGGCCAATGAATTTTTCAACCCTGCGTCCACTATGGTTTGGATAATAGTGTCCGGGATTTTGTTTATTCTTATGAAGTAAAAAATGAGATAGAAATGCAGTAGCAAAACTAGATGTCCCGTGCTGTTCCACAGCATTTGTTATAAATAGATCAAAACCTGTCTTGATATGAAATTGCTCCATGCGCTGCTTGAGTACAATTTGAACGTTTACTTTTACAATTTGTATTACCTGTCAATTATGTGTAGGGGCTGCCTGGCCGAGGCGGTGAAGGCGGTTCATCCGGAAGGTTGTGGGTTCAGTTCCTGTCAGGAAGTCGAAAAATTAAAGAAACGATATTTCCACTTCCTGAGGTGCGCATGACCCTGAGGTTCACTCAGCCTACACCAAGAACGAGTACCAGTTTATTTCCTGGGGGCAAAAACGGCCTAGCGTAGAGCTAACCACATGAAGTGCCGAGGTTACGGATAGTGGAAAACTTTACCTTCCACCCCTCCCAGGGCATTCATGGCGTGTATGGAGATGACTTTGCTTTACTTTTTGGAAATGATATGTCAGGTGAATTTTTGTAAATTGTTTTATTGTGACGTTGATTGATATTTTACGAACAATTTTATTGTGATTTAAAATTTAGTTAATTTGTGGAAAATAATTTCCAGCAAGCTCTCTATTCTGTGAATATTTTAGCCTAGAATTATCTTGTGTTTAATATAATCATTTAGTTGACGGAATGCTTGAACGCCGACCTCAGTGGCATAGTTGACTACTCCCTGGCCTTACGTTAGCAAGATCTTGTCTGAGATCAGTGACTTTCGAAGGAGTTTAAATGCAACTGTTCAGATTCGTTCATTTCCTGCAATTTACAAAAAATGTGCAAGATAAACGTCCATTATACCGGACTCTCTTAAAAACAGTAGCAGCTGAAAGTACCTTAAACAATTATTATCATCATCATTATTATTATTATTATTAGCAAATGCAATCGTGCGTCGCTACGGTATTCTACATTGTATACGGATTTATCCGTAACTTACTGTAAAGCCAGTGAGTAAAACTATATTGAATTGCGTATCTCTTTGCGATATCCGAGAAACAAAACCGGAAGGACGCTATACGTTAATTATCCGATGTAAGGTAGGCAAAGGGGAAGGATTGTTGATAATGGCAGCCCACATATTCTACTGTCAATCACAATCGTGTTCGGGAGTGTCTGCTATAACGGTGGGCTCACATGGCAACTGCTATTCACCGAAGAGATGGAGTGTATTCATTATAAAGAGAAGCCTCTTTTCCTAATGCCAGTCACAATCGCGTCGGAGAGGTTTGATTTCAATCGTTAAGTGCAGGATCAAAATTGTAGATATCTCCGAATTGAATGGCGATATGCTCTCTGTTTTGTGATACGACTTACCGTTTAGCCACCAATAATCCCGAAAGAAGGTCTGCACCATCATTAAAATTGCAAGCATATTTCGATATTTTCCTGGGCCAAAAGTTGTACATATGAACTCCTTTGAATTTTCCCTCCAGTAATCGGGAGATAGTGCGTTCGAACCACACTGTCGGCAGCCCTGAAGATGGTTTCCGTGGTTTTCCATTTTCACGGACGCTTCATTCCCATTCCTAGGCCATTCTTATCCCATCGTCGCTGTTGTATGTCCGGCGCTCCCTTCTCGCTCCTCCAGCCAGCTGCACGCGCGCCTGTGTATCATTCTGCTAGCTTCGACGCGCAGCCCTCAGTGCGCGTGCCTGACCATCGAGTGTACTATAAATAGGAGCTCCCTGCCTACTCACTTGCCCACTTGCCCCGGTGTCCAGCTCCAGAATACACCCTACGTCGAGCACGGAGGCTACTCCTCTTGAAAATGTGCTTCGACCAGGTGGACTGAATTTCTGGCAGTACGAGGTCTCACCTCTGGTCACCGCTCCCTTACCCGTTTCCGCTGCCTATGTCCCGTAATTCTTTTACAAGCCATTTTCATTCCCTAACTTATGCAAGCTCCCTTAGTTTCGCTAGGTGGAATTTCTTCAATCAATTGAACTTGCTTTTTAGGAATTCAGGCACTTCAACCAACAAGGACTCTCATAAACATTTATGTTAGTGTGCCAGATAGTTCTCGACTATCAACGTGTCAATTCATAAAGACTATCTTTTCAAGATAGAAGTGTATATCAAGACTGCAAACCTGTACATATTGTATAAAGACAGACTTTTCTCAAGATTCAATATTCCTTTTTGCTTCAAAATAAATTTCAGTTATTTGTGTAAATATCATAAAGTGAAGCAATAAAAGTTGTGTTCTGTAAACTTCAACCTTGGTTACAACACAACTCTATGGCGACGAGGTAAAAAGCACCCACTACAATTCTTCGGCCCCAGTTGCCAACTCTATGGCGACGAGGTAAAAAAAGCAACAAACTACAATTCTTCGGCCCCAGTTGCCAACTCTATAGCGACGAGGTACACACGAAACCAACACTACAATTCAACGGGCCCAGTTGTCAACTCTACGGCGACGTGTTAAACCACAACGACACTCCAACCAGTTCTGCCACACAGCTTACCTTACTCTTTCTTGCACGCATCTCGCAATGGCTACTGCGGAACAACTCGCTACGATCTTCCAAGCCTTACAGCAGCAACAACAACAGTTTATGCAACAACAACAGGCAGCATTAATTCAGGCTATTCAAGCTATTTCTGTATCTACACAGCCATCAGCTATTCCTCCGTTCTCTGCTTTTGATCCGGCTAAGGAAGAATGGTCAGTTTATTTAGCCCGCTTGCAACAGCATTTCATCTGCCATTCTGTCACAGATGATCACCGCCGCCGCGCACTATTTCTTAGTTCGGTTGGCAATGCTACGTGTGAATTACTACGTAAATTAAGTCCAGAAGAACACTTATCTGAGGTACCCTTCTCGCAGCTCTTGGCCCGTCTCACGGAACACTATGCCAAAGCTCCTCCCATAGTGGCTGCTCGCTATAAATTTTTTCAGAGCAGAAAGCAACCCCATCAGACACATACTGAATGGATAACTGAATTGCGTGGTCTAGCTAAACCCTGCCAGTTCATCTGCTCCAAAGACGGTTGTGGTTCATCCTACACTGATTCTCTCATTCGGGACATGATAATTTTACATACTCCTGAAGACAAAATACGTTTTGACGCTGTCAAGCAGAGTAACCCTTCTTTAGAAGACGTCCAGCGTATTGCTACGGTTTATGAGCTTACTACCAAGACTGCCGCAGCCATAGCTTCTCCACACGAAGTTGCACAAGTCTCGCCTCAGGCCCGCAAGTCCTCTGCTACAGTGAACCGTACGGATAAGGCGCTCTCCACCAAGCATTCTCGCCAGGTTCCCTCTCGTAATGCTCCACGGAAGCCCAATTCTAAAAGCACCTCGAAACTCCTGCCTTCCTGCCGAGGTTGTTTCAAGCATCATGAACGTCGTGACTGTCGTTTTTTCAAAGCTACTTGTGAACGATGTAATAAACTTGGACACATTCAGACTGTCTGTCAAAGTTCGCTCCGCCCTGCTAAGACTACTGCAGCGCGCCGGAAGCATATACAGCCCCGCCAAGACATGGAAGTTGATCAGATCAATCTTTTTCTTCCCACAAAGGATTCTCACAAAATCATCATTCCTCTATCATTCTCTGATCGATCTGTCGATTTTCAATTAGACACTGGATCACCTGTCTCTATTATTAACCTGACTACCTACCACGACTTAGCTTCACCTTCATGCTCTCCAGCTGACATCCAGCTCGTGACATTTAACAAGAAGAAAATTGACATCAAAGGTCAAATTAAGCTTCAGGCTAGCTATGAAGGAATTCAGAAGGCCATTACTCTTCTCGTAGTTAATAACTACACTGCATCAAACATTATGGGCATGGATCTATTTAACTTATTTGGTTTCCAGATACATGACAACATTAACGTCGTATCTACATTGCATCCTACTTCTGACGTTACCGCTCTCCTAGCGCAGTTTCCTGAAGTCTTCGACTCTCAGCTCGGAACAGCAAAAGACTATACAGCTCACATACAGCTAAAAGCCGGAGCTAAGCCTCGCTTCCTCAAAGCACGTCCAGTACCCCTAGCACTTCAAGACCAGGTCACGAAAGAATTAGAAAGATGGATACAAACTGGAATTGTCGTACCAGTTACTTCTAGTCAATGGGCTACTCCACTCGTGGTAATCAAGAAACCTGATGGTAATGTTCGACTTTGTGGCGATTTTCGATCTACAGTCAACGCACAACTCGACACCGATATCTTTCCTATTCCACGTCCAGAAGACTTATTCCGTCGTCTCTCTGGTGGACAATTCTTCTCTCGAGTTGATCTTAAAGAAGCATATCTCCAGCTACTTTTAGACGAAGAATCTAAGAAATTTCTCACACTCAACACTCCTCTAGGACTGCTCCAGCTCCAGCGGCTCCCATTCGGTGTTTCATCCTCAGCGGCTATTTTTCAGCGCTATTTGGCTCAACTCACCGCCTCCATTCCCGGTTGTGCTAACTACCTGGATGATATTATTGTTACTGGAAAAGATCATCAGGAACATCTAACCAATCTCCGCCTTCTTCTCCAGAAATTGAAAGACAATGGCCTACGAGCGAATCTCGCTAAATGTACCTTCTTTCAGCCTCAAGTTCACTACCTCGGACATATACTTGATAAGAATGGAATTCGTCCTAGTATGCAGAATGTCTCAGCGATAGTAAACATGCCAGCACCTCAGAACCTCAAGCAGCTTCAGTCCTTCCTAGGCAAAGCGAACTATTATAATAAGTTCATTCCACGCTTCGCTACAGTGGCAGCTCCATTAAACGCTCTACGTAAAAAAGGTGTTAAGTTTCAGTGGACTCCGCAATGCCAACAGGCATGGAAAACAATCAACAACGCCTTAATTCAAGCTATACATCTCACTCATTTTCAGCCCGACAAGATCATCACGCTAGCTACTGACGCTTCAGACTACGGTGTCGGTGCCGTTCTCTCCCAGAAGGATCGTCATGGACAAGAACGCCCCATCGCCTTCGCTTCGAAAACACTCAATAACCATCAACGTCGATACTCACAGATAGAGAAAGAAGCTTTAGCCATCATCTTTGGTATTCGCCGTTTCAATGAATATCTTTATGGCAACCATTTCCTGATCATTACCGATCATAAGCCTCTCGTACACTTATTCCATCCTGGTAATAAGATCCCAGAGAATTCCCTCAGAAAGCTTCAAAGATGGTCCATGTTCCTTTCTGATTATTCCTATCAGATTGTATATCGAGCCACATCCCAGCATTGTAATGCTGATGCCCTCTCCCGCTTACCCGTTGGTCCTGATACTGCCTTCGATTCTCAAGAATCTGAATGTCTTCAGTTGGACATAGAACTTGAAGATACTGTATCCAGTTTTCCTATTGATGCTACCTGCATAGCTAAAGCTACGGATAAGGACAGTACACTTGCTACTGTACGTACTTACATCCGCAACGGTTGGCCTCTTCAGAGCACACTTCCTGCCCACCTGGCACCTTATCATCGTATGCAGCATCGTCTCACGACTCGTGCCGGAGTTGTACTACTAGAAGCAGGCACCATCTTCCGAGTGGTTATCCCACTTAGCCTACAGAAACAAGTTCTCGAATTATTACACCAAAGCCATTGGGGTATCTCCAGAACAAAGCAACTCGCCCGTCAACACTGCTACTGGCCCGGTATTGACGCCGCCATCGAAAAGCTAATACGTCATTGTGAGCAATGTCAAACGAATCAGAACGCCCCGTCTTCTGATCTTGCTTCATGGCCTCCTGCTACTACTCCATGGGAACGAGTTCACATCGATTTCGCAGGTCCTTTCCTCAATTCCATGTGGTTAATAGTCATCGATTCACTGTCAAACTTTCCATATGTCGTGGATATGCATTCGACTACTACAACCGAAGCTACCATTCGTGCTCTCCAGAAAATCTTTACTACAGAAGGTTTACCGCAAGTACTCATTTCGGACAACGGACCTCAATTTACAGCTACTGCTTTTCAGAACTTTTGTACTCATAATGGCATTCGTCATATCCTAGCACCACCTTTTCACCCTCAATCTAATGGTGAAGCTGAACGCTTCGTACAAACATTTAAAAGAAGTATGAAGAAAGCTGTCTCTTCAGGCTTAACTAAAGACCAAGCCTTGCTCCAACTCTTAAACAACTACAGAACCCTACCCGGCGCTGATAATATCACTCCTGCACAGAAGCTCCATGGACGACCTCACAGAACTTTACTTTCTCTGTTACAGCCTCTTCCGACCCAGCATAAGACCTCACCAACGAAGTTCTCCCTCAACGACAAGGTCTACACCAGGACATTCAAATCCAACCCACTCTGGATACCTGGAGTCATCTGCAGATCTTTGGGTCATCGTCTCTACGAGATACAGACTACGGAGAAACGTATCTGCCGCCATCAAGATCAGATACGTCTGCGCTACCGCCCCTGTCCAGCTATTGATGCTATTGCTAAACCAGATAAATCTATTGCTGAAAGAGCTTTAGATCATTTAATAACAATGGGTTCCTTTCAGGACGAGACAGCGCCACTCCGCCCAGTTCCAGCTCCGGACAATACAACAGAGATATCAGCAGCTCCGCCCCAGCATCGCAGTCGCCGCCAGCGCCGCCGCCGTTTCACGCCGTACCGGCGTATTTAGGAGGGGAGGGTGTTGTATGTCCGGCGCTCCCTTCTCGCTCCTCCAGCCAGCTGCACGCGCGCCTGTGTATCATTCTGCTAGCTTCGACGCGCAGCCCTCAGTGCGCGTGCCTGACCATCGAGTGTACTATAAATAGGAGCTCCCTGCCTACTCACTTGCCCACTTGCCCCGGTGTCCAGCTCCAGAATACACCCTACGTCGAGCACGGAGGCTACTCCTCTTGAAAATGTGCTTCGACCAGGTGGACTGAATTTCTGGCAGTACGAGGTCTCACCTCTGGTCACCGCTCCCTTACCCGTTTCCGCTGCCTATGTCCCGTAATTCTTTTACAAGCCATTTTCATTCCCTAACTTATGCAAGCTCCCTTAGTTTCGCTAGGTGGAATTTCTTCAATCAATTGAACTTGCTTTTTAGGAATTCAGGCACTTCAACCAACAAGGACTCTCATAAACATTTATGTTAGTGTGCCAGATAGTTCTCGACTATCAACGTGTCAATTCATAAAGACTATCTTTTCAAGATAGAAGTGTATATCAAGACTGCAAACCTGTACATATTGTATAAAGACAGACTTTTCTCAAGATTCAATATTCCTTTTTGCTTCAAAATAAATTTCAGTTATTTGTGTAAATATCATAAAGTGAAGCAATAAAAGTTGTGTTCTGTAAACTTCAACCTTGGTTACAACAGTCGCAATAAGACATATCTGTGTCGGTGCGACATAAAGAAAAAATAGCAATAAGAATTTTTTTCCTCGACGAAAAGGGTGTCCAGGTTTCGGGATTAGCACTCGCATACATACGGAGTAATTAAGAAATAAATTAATATAGTTAAGAAAGTTGAAATTAATAGAAAATAGGATTATAACTGAGGACGGCCGTATAAGACAAATATGTAAATACCAAGTGGATGTATTGGAAAAGGAACTGCCCCAAAGTAAATTGAGATGGCATGAGTTACGGATATAAGAAGGCGGTAAAACAGGAAAAATTTAGGCGCAGGGACTCTTAGGTAAGCAGATAAGAAGATGACTTATGTTGTTACTTTACTTAAGCCTAAAGAAGCAAGGCAGTGGCAATAAATTAAAGCGGAAAGTAGAAGTAGAATAGAAATACAGTAAAAATTATAGCAAATGCCAGAAAACACTTTACGGTGTGAAATAATGGGCTACACTCTGCGGTACTGTTCAAATATTAACAACGCCCCTTAGTGCTATTCGAGGACGTTTGTTACCTGCAACGGTATTCCGGCAATATCCCGCAGAATGGCCGATTGACGTTCCTCTTGCGTTCTAGCCAAGGAACAACCACGAGTTCATAGGAATAATGACGAAAATGGCAATACGTTACTTCCCTGCTGGCAAGCAGTTAGAGACGTTGCCATGGTAACCTGTAGGTTCGTTGTCGGTCTGTCGGTCACTCAATGCAGAGCATGAGATCAGCACAAAATAGAAACTTTCTCCATCATTTGAAGAGTAAGCGAAATTATGAACATAACAAAAGTTATTTACAATGAAGGGACGTTCCACATATAATCCACATATTTTACAGAAAGCCAATATGTAGTATAAGAGAAAATGGAAGAAAACTGTTCTGGTATAAACCCCTCGTCTATTCATATACGTATTTTTAAATCATAGGCCTATATCAAAACTTTCTCCCGGATGAGTACAGTATACTCTACATGTGAAGTTTGGTAGAGATCTCTCCAGCCGTTTCGCCATGATGGTGGAACAAAGAGATGAACAGACACGTAAAATAAAAACCACTGATTTGGCCTTCAATTGACCAAAAACGGATAAATATCTGAAAGATTGGCAAAACAAACTTATTATTATTATTATTATTATTATTATTATTATTATTATTATTATTATTATTATTATTATTATTATTATGCCCGGCTCGATGGCTAAATGGTTAGCGTTCTGGCTTTGGTCAAGGGGTTCCCGAGTTCGATTTCCGACAGAGTTGGAGATTTTAACCTTCATTGGTTAATTCCCATGGTTCCCGGGCTCGGTGTGTGTGCCGTCTGCAGCATTAGCATTCGTGATAAGTAGGGCCCCATCCTCATAGACACGCAGATCGCCTGTACGGCGTCAACTCAAAAGACCTGCACTAGGCCTTTTGGGAGACCACACGCCATTTTAAAAAATTCTTATTCTTATTCTTATTCTTATTCTTATTCTTATTCTTATTCTTATTCTTATTCTTATTCTTATTCTTATTCTTATTCTTATTCTTATTCTTATTCTTATTCTTATTCTTTGAATATTAGTTTTGTATAGTTTACCATATTACGGTCTTGAAATGAGGGAAATTAAATTAAAAACTTAAATCCTTTAGTTACGTAAAAGCAAATAATTATTTTCCATCACATTCATGTTACGGGCTTTGACACAGCAAAACAACAGATAGGCCTATGTCACCTGATCGATCTTCAGCACTATTCCACTTACGAAGAGAGTGAAGTAATATTGCCACGTAAGATATGTAATTCCTGTCGTGATTGAATTCCATTGTTATAGATGTGAACACAATATTGGAAATTTCAAAACAGTTGAATCAATATGTGACTTATCGTCCTTCGACTGTTTCTCATATCAGAAAACAGATTCGTATACAGCACACCTTGCATTCCTTTTTCTAAATTGCAATCCGAGTTGACTCAATTAGCAATGCAATAATAACGCATTAAGGACAAAGCAAGTTTCGTGCCGTACGGATAGTGTGCATGCCTTTTACTAGGAGGTCTCAGGTTCGTTCCAAGCCAGTCCAGATATTTTAATTGTTACTAGGAGGTCCCAGGTTCGATTCCAGGTTATTTTAACTCCGCAGACAGAGCTGGACCGAGGGTACACTCTGCCTCATGAGTCCAACTGAGAGCAGCTCCAGAATTGCAGACCTATGTAAGTACTTTTCTCTAAGCAACCTGCCAACTGATTTCCAAATTGCGATCGTACAGCTGTCCACCAACGAAATAGGAATTCTACTGGCTGGTTTAGTGTTATCGGGTAACACTGACTGCGCCTCCAAAATATCTTTAACATGCTAGCAAGAATGTCATGGAACTACGAGATTTATGATTGGCCTTCAAATGAAATGGACAACCATTGCCAGGATTGAACCCGATAACGGGATTACGGGTCGTAGAGTACCACTCAATCACAGGGGCAAAACTACTGCTTCCTTTAAAAGTGTCCCGAATCCCCACCCTATCCCTTCCCACGTGGAAGGTAGAATGAAGGAAAATTGATTTCGGACCCGATGTTATCCTCTTTTAATATTTTGGTATAATAAAATCATAAATTTGTTTCCAACAGTGGAAAAGGTCTGAATCTGTCCGTAGGATCTGAATGTCAATAGTAACATTTGTGGTTGAGGAAGTCTTGTTTCTGTTCCAACAGACACGGTACAGAGTTTGTAGGTGGCTGCTCATTAACGGGGTGGTCACAGTAAATATTGCTTAACTGTGGGTTAGGAACGATGATATAACATTATTGATGGTTTTACGTCCCATGAACTATTGTTGAGGTAGTCGAAGACGCCAAGGTCCAGAATAACATCTCCCATGAGTTGTTAACGTGCCGGTAACTCTACCAAAACGAGACTGGTGAATTTGTGCTCCTTGAAACACCATGGAACTGAGCCCAACATCTTGGGGTCAGAAGGCTAGCACTGCGACCGTCTGAGTCACTCAGCCCGACACCATGTGTTATTGTATTTCTTACTGTTGTTCCTATAGGCTCCCTGCGATAATAGGAGAAATGCACCGCTGCGCTACGAGTGGCGAACATTGAAAGTTAATGCGTTTCACCGCGCACACATCCGCTGTCGTCTGACTGCGTGCTGCCATGGCCGACTAAATAATAACAGTGTGATTTCAGTGTGATTTATGAAACAACAATTGGCTAAATTATTCCAAACTTGCAGAAAGTGGTCATGTACTAAATTTACGAGAAGAAGAGTTCGCAGGAAATAGCAACAAAGCAATAACTGCAAATGTGATAAGAGAGAAACATTGGTTCACTAGATATCCTATCGTTTCACGGTAGAGGCAACATAGTAATATATGTATTAGTAGTGGTGATAACGAGATTAATGTTCATATACATTCAACAATGCTGTCTATTTCTAATACGGTATCATGTTAGGGTAGGTTAATGCTGCTAGTGAGGCAATTAATTTTAAATTTAAATTTTAAATAATTGTAAACATAACCACGTTTTCTAAGGAAGGCCTGGTAACAATTGTTATTATTTCATAAAGGCGAATATTTGCTTCCATGAAATGTAAGCATATTTCAGATGTTATTTATGCAGTTTGCACAGAACATGTTATCTCGTTTACTGATCGACCTTGTGAATGGTCTCGACCTCGCATCTCAAACGTAGAGAAAGAGACTGGGGGAAGAAAGTAAAGGATTTTTTTCTGATAAAAAGGCTCTGGTATGATGTTGGACCTACTGAAATTCCTGATTTTGAAACCGCATGTACACGGTGGTGGTGGTGGTGGTGGTGGTGGTGATTATTGTTTTAAGAGGAAGTACAACTAGGCAACCATCCTCTATATAACACTAATCAGAGGGAAAAATGGAAGGGATCCGACGCTTCGAAAAATAAAGATATCGGCCAAAGGAAGACAAAAGCCACGAAGGGCGTGAAAATGAAAGACTCCCTAGCCCTCGCAAACCTAATAGCGTCGGGGTCAGAAAAGAACAAGAGTTGACCAAGGGAGGTCGGATAGGATAGATGAAAGTGAGCCTGGCACAAGTAAGTGGAAGCAATGCCAGGACTCAGCTGAGGGCCCCGTAGTCGCCAACCCACGCTCCAAAGTTCAGAGCCCCTGGGGCTCCTTTTAGTCGCCTCTTACGACAGGCAGGGAATACCGTGGGTGTTATTCTACCACCCCCACCCACAGGGGGACCGCATGTACACTATCAAAAATTCGATATGAGAAGAACAATTCAGAATCGTTTAAAGTTGCCAATAAGTGATTATATATATATGTTGTATCTGTATTTATATGATCAGGTCTACCTCTGTAATATAACGGTCAGCACTACTAGCTGCCTTCCTCAGGGGGCACGGGCTTGAATCCTGACATTGCCCGAAACAAAACAAAAACATTAACTTATACCCCTACTACCCTTCCCCACAGCACATGCAAAGTCTCCACTACTTGCCGTAGCGCTACACAAATCAGTTAGCCACGACGAACGGCATTTGGTGCTTATTTCCGCCAAAAATTATGTTAATAATTAAGGAAAATAAAGGAAAGAATTAGCAGATAAGACACAAAGGCTTGTACAGATAACGTTTCTTTTACAAATAATTCGCTGTGAGCTTGCATCCGGGAGACCGTGGGTTCGAATCCCACTGTGGGCAGCCCTGAAGATGGTTTTCCGTGGTTTCCCATTTTCACACCACGCAAATGCTGTTGCTGTACCTTAATTAAGGCAATGGCCGCTTCCTTCCAACTCCTGGGCCTTTCCTATCCCATCGTCGCCATAAGACCTATCTGTGTCGGTGCGACGTAAAGCAATTAGCAAAACAAATAATAATAATTCCTAGTTCCAGGTGGCTAAAGTGAATATGTAATGTTTACTCCACTAAGTGGCGAGGGGCAGGGGCGACTTTCCCTTCACGCCCCACCTCCTAATCGCCGCTACTGTTTGTTAACACGCCAAAGATGCAGAAAAGGAATTTTAATCACTTGTTAATTTATACATGTGTAGACATTCCACTCGGTAAACGAGTTGCTTGTATGAAACAAAAACGATACTGTTCGGTGAAATAATTGTGTAGAAGGCATACGTCTCTTTGGAACTTCGGTTGCATTCCGACTGGGTTGTCCAGATTAAAATAATGTCTATGTATTCGTCGCTGCTGAACACACTAGCCATTGGCGATAAGCAGACAGTAAATATAGTGCGGCTGTACCATACACCAACCTAGAACTATGCGGTCGAAAACGATGTTTACTAATGCAAGGGGTGCATTCGACCGCCAGCGCTGAGTAACATGCTGCGAGTGTGAGTCTGTTTCTTATCTCTTCATATTCTGACGTAACCTGCCCGCTGGCAGTAGTTCCCCTGTTAAAACCAGTTGGTAGACACCCCACACATCACTTGTGCATGCGGGACATTTATAAGTAGAAAGTACGGCGTCCGTGAGGCACCTGGTATAACATTACTATTTAATTTTAACTTATTTGTAAAATGGTTAAAATACATTTTGCAAAGAGTTATTTTGTATTGATTAAAATGTAATGAAATCCTAATAACGTTTTGCGATTTACTGCTAAGACATGTATTCCATGAGGTTGTGAAGGAAACCTCCGTATCACAGTATCTATTAATGCAGCCAACAACAAGCATATATTTCTGCCCGAACGTTATGACATTAAAAAATAATCATCATAGGACAGCACTGTAAAATTCTTCATTTAATGGGTTCCTCTTTCGCGTTTTACCCAGCCACTAGTCGTTTTCTCGAGTAAGGCCAAAACTATGAAGTATGATATATTAATTGTAACAGGGACACAAGGTTCTACTCTTCACGCCAGTGTGATCTATCACAACGGATATCTACATCACAAACATGACCGGATACGCACATAGAGAATGTGGTATTATATTACAATAATGGCTTCAAACAAGAACATAGAAAGGAATTCAGCAATAGAGGACCAATATAAAATGTTTGAATATATGCATGTAAACATCACACATATTCCAGCTTCTTATGGTCAGTTGTTGATGAAGGTGCCTCTAAGTAGTTCTCCTAATTTCCACCCGCAGCTGCATATTGCTATACGCACGCAGTCTACAGTGGTTGTCCCTTAACTGAAAGAACACGAGACAATCAACAACATAATACAATTTAAGAAGAAAAATATTATATGAATGTAAGGCGAAATGAAACAAGAAAGTAATAATAGAATCAATAAAAATATCATTTCAGTCTCATCAGTCCTACTCATTGATTTTACAGTTTCCAATCCATGAGGTAATAAGACAGTAAATGGCTTAACAAATCAATATCCCTGGTAGTCTGCCAGCCAGTCTCATTACCAGTGTGATCGGAAAGGGCGCGAGCAAGTGTTCAGCGCAGCTGATATATTTGCCCACAAAATTAGTCTAATGCATTACGAGTAGATTTCACACTATTACGGTCAAACCCATCAACGACCTAAGCCAAGCCGCGTGCGGAACGTTTCAATTGGCCGTAATGTGGACGGAGCAATTACAGAAGAAACCGTTAGTAGCGGTGCTCTAGGGAACGGACCTCCCTCTTTATTGCAAAGGCAAGAGAGAATAGACTCTAAATGTGACATGTTTATATTTCAGAATTAAAGGATATTTTTAACCTACCAATACTGTGCGAGTTAAATAATGTGTTGTGTGCTTTACTAATATGTTTACATACAGAGTGAGTTTCTCCTATATAGCAAAAAGCAAGGAATTAATTCGGGAGGCGATAAGGAAAATAACAGAGCTAAGATGTATAGTTCAATTCATTATCGTTTTGAAATAAATATGTCTTACGTCTGGAGGTCATCTGAATATTTGCGTCACGAATTTAGCGGTACAAAATGTGTGACGTGATGTTACCTAGCAACGGTGAAGACTGTGATGTGAAATGCTGATGGCGGTACAAAATGTGTGACGTGATGTTACCTAGCAACGGTGAAGACTGTGATGTGAAATGCTGATGGATGGACAGGACTGAGAGACATATTATTAAAGAGGGGCGTTTGAGTGGTATTATGGTCGATGTGATCTTGCAGGCTGTGCTGTGAAGTACTGATGGATGGTCACAACTGCGATATGTTCTCTAAAGAACTGGTTATTTCATTCGTGATAGCTTCAAAGACCCTGAATCAATTTCCGTCTTAGATGCACTGAATCCTATACTTGTCGACTCCAAATTCCAAATGTCCCTCGAAAACGATTCGTTATGCGCAAATAAATATAATTTCGTGCGGCTATTTCTAACCGAGTGCAACCCTTGTAAAGCAGACCCTCCGATGAGGGTGGGCGGCAACTGCCATGTGTATGTAACTGCGTGTTATTGTGGTGGAGGATAGTATTGTGTGTGGTATGTGAGTTGCAGGGATGTTGGGGACAGCACAAATACCCAGCCCCCGGGCCATTTGAATTAACCAATGAAGGTTAGAATCCCCGACCCGGGCGGGAATCGAACCCGGGACCTTGTGAACCGAAGGCCAGTTCGCTGACCATTCAGCCAACGAGTCGGACTGCAAATAAATAAATCGTTATGAATCTGTAATTCATTTATTGAAAGGTATATGGCCATTTGATTCTCCTTAAGGGACATTTGACACCATTTTTGTACTATAACTGTATGCTGCTAAGGCAGCAATTGCGCATTCAGACCTGCTTCTGACGATGCTATAATACCCATTGTAACACTCACAACGTACACAATTTAATTCTAATTACGAATAGTGGGTGTGTATGAGAACATTTCCTACTGCTATCTGCGGGCAGGCTCTTGATGAGTGCACCTCGTGTAACTGGGTGTACGCTGTAGTGGGCTCCCCAGTGCCCGAAGTGGATTATCTCGGCACGCTAGAGGCAACACAACACGATGCGCGTCCACTTTTCAACTTTGGTAAACTGTAACGGACAAACCGTAGTAATGTATTGGTCCATAATATCTTTTCATCGCCCCAATTACCTCCCTGGGTTTTTCCGTAGAGGAAAGATTTGTCCCGAATTTTGAATGGGAGCCATTTTCAGTTTATGATGATAAGAGTTTATAAAAGGCCCGTCTGGTGGCCATCATCGTTTAGTCGTCAAGTCTATATGGTCCGAAACCGTGATTAACCGGCTTGAGTCCCGTTCGTCGAAGGAAATCTCCCTATCAGAATGCTAACCGGCGAAGTAGGAGAGGTGGTCATGATGGTGGTGTTGGTGGTGGTAGTGGTGGTATACAATTTCTAATCATTAGATTGTGTCCCCCTCCGTAGCATAACGGTTAGCACTATTAGCTGCCGTCTTCGGAGGTCCGGGTTTGATTCCCGGTACTGCCAGAAATTTAAGGATGGCAGGAGGCCTGGTATGTGGTTAAAATGATGCATGCAGCTCACCTCCATTGGGCGTGCGTCTGGAAAGAGCTGCACCACCTCAGAATGAGGAGACGAGTTTTGTCCCGCTCTATGGCTAAATGGTTAACGTGCTGGTCTTTGCTCACAGGGGTCCTGGGTCCGATTTCCGGCAGGGTCGGGAATTTTAACGATAATTGGTTAATTCCGCTAGCACGGGGGCTGGGTGTATGTGTCGTCTTCATCATCATTGCATCCTCATCACGACGCGCAGTTTACCTACGGGAGTCAAGTCAAAAGACCTACAGCAGGCCTCTCCGGAGACCACACGCCATTACATTACATCAGAAGATTGCGTGCTAAAAGCCTGGATCCAATTCCAAACCTCCCCGCAGTGTTAAGATATCCAGGCTGCTTCGTCCGAAGGATAGGACGTTAAGCCTCGAACAGAACCCTTCGCACTATTCGACAGAAGTTGGCTATGTTCCGGCGCCGGGTTTCATCGGCCCTTCCTACTAACATATATCACGCAATTCATTTCTTCTCATTAACTCCTATGATGAGGTTGAGGTCAGGAAGGGCATCCTGTCGTAAAAATCACTACGAAGATTCATCTCACTTCATACCCGACCCCGTAGAGAAACGAGTTAAAGGATGGACACAGGGACAGAGTACATAAGATGTTGTTGTTGAAAACTTTGTTTGATAGCTTTGTAATGTTTGTAAATAGCTCAGGGGGACGTTTTTCCAAGGCGTTTTCAAGCCGCCTGTCCCTTACCTCGCTTCTTTCTCCCCGTGCGATTCATAAACTAGCCCCTGCCTTTACTAAACTGATAACTCCTAAACTATCCATAATAATATATTGTAATATTTATATTTTAAACTTTTTTGAGGAAAATAAAATAATGTTGACAAGGATTACGTGATTAATCTGAAAATACAATTCATTATCTTGAGATTGATTTTTCTATTGAGGCCTGTCAGTTACAGATAGTTACATACCGTCCTCCATGAACAGATTAGAGACCTCTGAAATTTGGTTACATAGGAGAATGCTCAGAATATTCTGGACATATCTTGCAACCAATAATTAAATATTAAGGAGAGCTAGAACTTAGCTGGCAAACAAAATCAGAGCCAGGAGAACAGCTTATTTAGGCCATGTTTTACGAGGTAGAAAGTACGGGCTCTTTAACTCATATTGCAAGGAAAGATAGAAGGCAAGCGAGTAGTTGATAGACCACCGTTGTCATGGATCCAGAACATCCAAGACTGGACTTGCATCAACAACACAGAACAAGTTAGCTAAAGAAAGTGCGTGCTTTTTCCAGGATGATTGCCAACGTCTGGGTGACAGGATATGGCAATTGAAGAAGAAGAAGGAGAATAAGAAGAAGACCTTTTGTTTTTCGTTATTTGTAGAGCTCAACAATTCTCTGACGGACACTTGTGGTCTATCGTTGACGGTTCACGCAGCGTAAACCAAGAAAGCACTGAAATAGCCGTTTTTTTCTTTCACTTCCTCAACGAAAATCGCCACAATTCGGCTCTTTTTCTCTACAGATTAATGTTTCATATATCTAAACCTTCCCAGAGGAATGCTTTATGCAACGGTGGAAATATGTCAATATTTGCTTGTATATTCTCGAAATTAGTCTGCACAAACACAGAAATACCTACCGGAAATTTCGCTTTATAAAAAATAAAGAAATGAAATGGCGGATGGCTTTTAGTGCCGGGAGTGTCCGAGGACAAGTTCGGCTCGCCAGGTGCAGGTCTTTTGATTTGACACCCGAAGGCGACGTGCGTGTCGTGATGACGATGAAATGATGATGAAGACGACACATACACCCAGCCCCCATGCCAGCGACATTAACCGATGATGGTTAAAATTCCTGACCCTCCCGGGAATCGAACGCGGGATCCCTGTGACCAAAGGCCAGCACGCTAACCATTTAGCCATGGAGCCGGACTTCACTTAATGATATATCTAGATAAATGCGAAGTTTCACTCACTCACTCACTTACTCAGTCACTAATCAAAGTATCTCAAGAATCGTCAAATTGATGAGAATGAAATTTGACGCATAGATTCCTGTTAGATTACAAATATCACCTAATGAACTCTTCCGAAAAAGTGATACCTTAAGGTACAGTTTCCCAGTAGATGATATTTGAACTCCCGAAAGCATAAACTAATTATCAGTAGTAACGGAGGAGGACGGGGGGGGGGGGGGGGGAAGACGAAGTCTACAAATTATGTCCACTGGCCGGTGATTTTTGTAACAACTATTAGAGATTTTCCAGGTACCATCGGTAAATATAATTGAACTAAGAGGGTGGAGAATAACTAATCATCAATTTTCAATATGAATATGTACTTATTTTTGTATTACGAATATTGAAAAATTAAATTTGGCTTGCCGTACTTCGCCATTTTCACAGCAGGAAAGTGCTGGGTCTGTACCTCAAGTAATGCCATGGTCACTTCCATCCCAGTCTTAGATGCTGGGCTGAGTGGCTCAGACGGATGAAGCGCTGGCCCTCTGACCCCAACTTGGCAGGTTCGATCCTGGCTCAGTCCGGTGGTACTTGAATCAAATACGTATCGGTAGATTTACTGGCGCATGAACGAACTGCTGTGGGACTAAATTCCTGCAGTTCGGCGTCTCCGAAAATCGTAAAACTAGTTAGTGGGACGAAGAAACCAATAATATTATCATTACCTAACCCCGATCCCTCCCGCCGTCACCTAAACTCTCGCTTAGCCAGTGCTACGCAAGGACAATAGCAAACATATCTGTGCTTTTTGCTCCTAGTAATGAAAATATCCTTTCCCAAATCATTACATCATTTATGCTATTCTACATTAGATTCTTCGTTAAGGTAAGCACTGAAAAAATTGTCGTTTCAGAAAGATAGTTATTTCAGAATAAAAAGCATAATTATTCATATAAATCGGTTTTGAGGTCATACAAAAGTGTGACAAGTTTGGGAAGAAATAAAGCCGCAAAAATACGAAAGATGGACAGTGATCGGTCGTTGGCTGCTGCGATGCTTAATTCTTGCCACTTGTAAATGTTGACGAGGAAATGGCTACTATGGACATTTGGGCGCAGGTCAAATACGCACCCTTTTCAGGTATTTTTTATTTATGGCGTGCGGCCTCTGGAGATGTGTGGTGCAGGTCTTCCGAAGAAACTCCTTATGGGCGGCCTGCGTGTCTGTTACTACCGGGCCCTATCTGTAGTGAATTCTAATGCTGACGATGGCACATACACCCAGCCTCCGAGCTATAGGAATTAACCAACGAAGGTTAAAATCCCAAACATGGGCTAAAGTCGAACTCGGGATCTCTTGGACCAAAGGCCGTTACCCTAACCATTTATCCATTGAGCTCGACCACAGCAGGATTATATAAACCCTAATCTGTACACATGGCAGAAGTCACGAGCGAAAAGTAAACCTGACTACCATAGTTTTTAATAGAGAAAGTTAGAAGTTGCTCTGACGTCGATGGATATTTGCGCAGGAGTGAATATTAAGCGCCGTTGGCTATTCCACACAGTTGTTTCTAAGTTGAGAATCGCACATCACACTATTCTCCTCCAGCATTTTACTACTTTTCGTGTGATGAAATGGAAACTAAATTACATCTGGTAACTGTAGAGAGGAAATGATGTTATTAGACAAATTTATATTTTATAAATGTAAAACCCTGAGGTCAAATAGTTTGGCGGTGTTGTTAGACCCCGTTGAATATAACTGGTTTTAGTTTATTTTCGCTCAAAATTAAATCACACTCACGAAAATGATATACGGGGTTTTTATTTATGCTTGGCAAGGACTTTCTCGCTGGACCTTGGTCGCCGATGACAGGCCGCTACCGGCCGCTGGCGCACGCGGTTTCCGACACTTCCTGCAGCTGCCGAGAGCTGAGCTCCGAGATAGTAAGGTGTTCAATGAAGCTACTGAGTACTGTATGTCGTATTGTATAGTGTTTTAATGTGATTATGTATAGTGCTGTAATGCATGTGAAATATTCGTTACGTGAACGTGTATATCTGCACAATACTTACATTAAGTGCAGAAAATCTTGTGCTAGGACAAGACAAAAGTTTCCAGCGAAATTTCCAGGGAGACCCATTCCTATCAATCGGACAATAAAACAACTGGCCAAGAGATTCAAACTTACAGGTTCAGTAAACAATAATATATACGTAAATGTCGTTATCTCCTTACTGAAGCGTGTTTGGTACGAGGATCATAAATAGAAATCTGTGGCCCCCTCGTAGCCCAGATTTAACGGCATGTGATTTTTATTTGTGGGGAATGTTAAAAAATGTAGTTTATGGGAACAACCCTCACACACTAAACTTAAAGACAATATAAGAGCTGCAATTACATCCATCAGTGCTGAAGAACTTGGTAGAGTAACCGAAAATTTCATTAGGAGATGCCGATTATGTTTGGCAGCGCATGGGGAATATTTTCAGCACAAACTGTAAAAATGGTGAGTTAAATGCATGATAATGATTTTGAGCACCGTATTCTGCCGTACATACGCACGCGTGGTAGCCGGCAACTGAACGTCACAGGGGCCCAAGGTCGTGCGAGGAGGTCCTTGCCAAGCATAAATAAATACCCTGTAGAAAAAAATATCCAAACATATTAAATACGACATGTAAGAGGAAATCCTTAACCATTGAGTAAGCGACAAAACTTCCGTGTGCAAATTGCACAATACCTTCTATTAGCTTGGTTGTTTATGTGGGCTGATTACATATCTGAAGTCTGTATATGCAAATCACGCGAGTGCAGATGTCATGTATCTGAAAAGTGGGTGTAGGTTACCATCCCTGGATAATTACTCTTTTCAATTTTTAATTGTTTTTCAAAATATATTTTTTAACTAGAGAAAGGAAATAATTGGCACCCCGTCATGGAGTTTTTTCGACATGAAAAGAACTAAAGATCATGTCTTGTATTATTAAAACGTAACAAAGCTCTATTATCAAGTATGGGTAATTCTGCTAGTCGATGCATGTTATTTGAAAGGAACATGTTCGACGATTATGTAGTGGAATAAATGTAGATAGTTGAACTCAGTGCCACCCCATTAGTCTGGTATTACTTTCCTAACATTTTAAAATTGACCACTCAGTATAATAGGAGAGACATAAAATGAGGCGAAAGATTTAAATTAAGAATAAGGTAATGGAAAGCGCCTGGAAGAAAACGATGTAAATTATAGTAACTGACATAAATAAATAAATAAATAAATAAATAAATAAATAAATAAATAAAACTGGATTAAAGGCACTTATATTTTAGAGACTAAACCAAGTCTAGCTTTCCGCCAAATTACATTGGCCTTCATCAGAACATGTGAAGGCATGCTTCTGACATTGAGCAGAGAAATTTAAACGATCTTCTGCCATATTGGTCAAGTCCTCAGACAGGTGGCCATACAATGTAAAAGAAACCTACGCATTCAGAAAGATACCTTCACAAGTCCTTACACCACCACCCTGCCAAAAAGCAGTTCTCCTTCGAACGTTTTTACTAGGGTGAACAACGTTGCAGGCGCTGATAACCTCTCGAGTGCATTAAGGAAACAGGCAGCATCCATAAAGAAAAACGGTTATATACCAGAAGACATAGACGAGCTGTGAATATCAAGGATCCTAACAGAAATAGTAAAATATCAGGACTACAGAAAAAAGTATGCCTTCCTTACATGGCAGGTATAACTGACAGAATAGGCCGCATTCTTAGGAAGTACAATATAATTCCCGTTTTTATCACAGACCGGAAGCTCAAAATATCTGTTTCGACCAGTCAAAGAAAACCTCTTCTTGAAACACCGGGCGTCTATAAAGTCCCATGTTGTTGTGGTCGCTCATATATTGGCATGACATAAAGGCTTGTTAGCACCAGAGGTGAAAGAACACGTCAGGTCAGTCTAGAATTTCCTCTACAGAAAATGCTATAAGCCAGTCTGCCATAACAGAACACTTCTACAGTACAAACCATCAAATCCTCTTTGACCAGGCGAGAGTCATCGTGCCTGTAAATTACTTCTATGTTCAACTTTTGAGGGAAGCCGTAGAGACAGAGTTGCACGCAAATAACTTCAACAAGGAAGACGGCTTCAAGATTTTAAATACATAGACACCTGTAATCGAGAAATACACGAGTAACACTACCATATCACAGCGTGACACACTCCAGAAACTATCGGCGGTGAATTAGTAACTTCACTCCCAATCACCACAGTACAGCGCCATGATATACACTACTTAAGACCAGTTAGTTGGGAGGCCGTAGACAGTATGGTCGTGACTTTCACGTTCCTGGAAGAATTTCTATTATCACTGTCAGAAGCAGATCTGCACATGTCCTGATGAAGGCCAATGTAATTTGGCGGAAAACACGGCTTTGTTTAGTCTCGTAAAATGTAAGTGGCCTTAATCCAGTTATCATATTCATTTCTTTATTTTAACTATAATACAGTGAGCCGGCCCCGTGGTGTAGGGGTAGCGTGCCTGTCTCTTACCCGCAGGCCCCGGGTTCTATTCCCGGCCAGGTCAGGGATTTTTACCTGGACCTGAGGGCTGGTTCGAGGTGCACTCAGCCTACGTGATTAGAATTGAGGAGCTGTCCGACGGTGAGATAGCGGCCCCTGTCTAGAAAGCCAAGAATAACGGCCGAGAGGATTCGTCGTGCTGACCACACGACACCTCATAATATGCAGTTCTTCGGGATGAGCAGCGGTTGCTTGGTAGACCAAGACCCTTCAAGGGCTGTAGTGCCATGGGGTTTGGTTTGGTTTTTATAATGCAGTGAGCCACGAAAGCCTACCTTCATTAAATGACATATGCTGACACTTTAAGAATTTTATTTTAGGGTTTTAAATATATATAATGTGTTGACCACCTAAACATTTCAAGTTATAACAAGTCAAATTAATCTAAGCCGGTTACTTGAACTGAACACTTTACTTTCCGGAACTCAATCGTATTACTGAGCTTATTACAAGTAGAATTTCTGCCAGACCTTGTATGCGTCGGGTGATCACTGGAGAAACGCATTGCGCTCTCATAGCTCGTGCCAGCTCGGTTCTGGTGAGCTAGCTCCGCATCATAGTACTCAAAGTGCCATGCGTCACTATTGCTATTTGTTTTACGTCGCACCGACACAGATAGGTCTTACGGCGACGATGGGAGAGGAAAGGCCTAGGAATGTGAAGGAAACGGCCGTGGCCTTAATTAAGGTACAGCCCCAGCATTCGCCTGGTGTGAAAACGGGAAACTACGGAAAACCATCTTCAGGGATACCGACAGTTGTGTTCGAACCCACTATATCCCGGATGCGAGCTCACAGCTACGTGCTCCTAACCGCACGGCCAACTCGCCCGGTGCCATGCGTTACACATCGCCTGAGCTCTTCTAGCTTGGCTAGCTCGTATGCGTAATATCAGCACGCCATGTGTTAACTGGTTAATTGGACCGTGCAGTAGCCGCAATGGCAGTGCCGATCTACTGTAGTAGTGGTAGTAGTGGCAGTACAATCGACAAATCGTTGAAACCGTCAAATTTTAGCAGTCCATACAACGAATGTTTTAATCTAAATAAATTTCATGGAAGAAAGACCAATCATTACAAAAAATGTAGCGCAATCTGCACTTAGAATGTAAATAACGTACTAGTACAACGTTTGTTGTCTAGAATTATTTGACTTCACTTTCGAACTCATTTGTGCAGGGATTATTTTTTATAGTGGAAGCCATTACTTTCTAGGTTCGACATAATCTATAACTGTTACATTCTTCAGTCTGTCGAAATTAACTTATGATTAAATAACATTTAAAAATTTCTGAAAAGTAAACATTTAACAATAAATTATACCAAAAAAGTAATTAAAAAAATTGAATGCCACGTTTCGTACTTGAAAGAAAATCATCAGGTTCAATCAAATCACACCTTTAATTATTTTTTACGAATTGGTTAATACGGTAGTTAAGGATGATATTACAGAACTACAAACAACAGTAGATGATCTTAAACACAAAACAGACAAAATGAAGATACTCCAAGACACATACACACCAGGCTACAGATCAGGATCGTTAAAAGGTCTAATGGGAGGATGTTTTCGGTTGTAGAAAGGAAGACGGCATCTCTCAGAATGAAGAACTACTGGGATGTTAGGAAATAATAAAATCCTTTGTATAACCGACTAGAATATTCCAATGTAGGCCATAAAATCTAAAATAAACGAAGAAGTGTAAAACCATTTAGGTTTAAACGTGTGTCCCTGGCGCGCCGACTTCGGGTAATTATTGGGAGGGGGAGGCATGATTAACATGAACAAGGGCGTGGAGAATGATGAACAATTATTAATGCAAATATTCCTGTATATTGACAATATTCACAATCAAACTGTAAAACAGAACAATAATAGAATTGTTTCTCAAGTCAATTTTCTGAATGAATCTTATACACCGAGTTTTCAATAATAGGCCAATCACAAATAAACAAAAAAGTAGAATGTCATTAAAAATACATATTTTGATGGAATGTCTTATGTACGGATTTATAAAAAATAACCACAAGTAAACATAAATTGCAGAACTTGCTTCACAAGTAGGTATTCTGAATAAATGTCCTACTAATGTGTATTGTTCATTTCATGATAAATGAAATGTGGAAAGCTCTACTACTAGATTAACAGTCTTCATTACAGGGGAAGAAATATCCGCTTTCTAAGCTCATTTCTTGATATAAAATCATCTGTCACCATCTCCAGATAGAAAGCATTAGCAGCCTCCTTGTATCCATGCCGAACTCCAGTGTAAAGGGACTTAACATCTAGGAGAAGATTTTTCGGGGGTGGGAGCGAAAGGACACTGTGCCCATATGATGGCTTCTGGCGGTCAGAAAACACCTTGCCCCCCCCCCCCCCCAAGTCGGTGCCACTGGTGTGTCCACTCTTCTAATAAATGTTGAAATGTTATAACTTATATTAATGAAGTACGGCTCATGTGGTTCCTCTCACTTCAATCGTACACCAAACATTGCGACGTGATGCAATGCGTTGTTGCGCCAGCTGGCTAGTTTACCGGTAACTTTCTGTTGCGTCCCGCTCCGGTGACGTCATCCGCCTTTCCGGAATTGTAATTATAGTTTGTTATTCTATCTTTAATTAAAATGTTTCTTCCTCAGGTTTAGGCCTAATCTGCTGTTACGTGCTTTATATTTTTCGGCTATTTCCCAAATTATATTTAATTATAAATTAGTTTCGACAGACTGACATTCTAACATTGATAGATTATGAATCATTGCCATATCCCTGTGTTCATATATTATAATTTTGTATGAATTGATTAGCCGGCCCCGCGGTCTAGGGGTAGCCCCCATGCCTCTCACCCGGAGGCCCCGGGTTTAATTCTCGTCTAGGTGAAGTAGTTTTGCCTGGATCTGAAGGCTGGTTCGAGATCCAGTCAGCCAACTTGATTATAATTCAGGAGCTTTCTGACGTTGGCAGCTCGGAAGACGGTTTACCGTAGTTTTCCATTTTCACACCAGACAAATGCTTGGGCTGTACCACACCCGCTACCTTCCCAATCGTTGTACCGTCGAAAGCCTCCAATGTGTCAGTGCGACGTTAAACAACCAACAAGAAACGTGACCGATAACCTTCATCTAACCTAGTTTTGTTGTATTATTATTATTATTATTATTATTATTATTATTGATTACATACAGTCTTATCAGCACACACTTTATTAACACATAACCGATTTTTGGACACTAAGGTCTAGGTTAAAATGACTTTAAAATGTGACCCTGTTGACATCAACTGTAAAAATAAGGAAAAGAAAAAACAAGTGTAAAAGTATGAAAATAATGTATATAAACTTATAATGTTACGACTATATATAATTAATAATAATAATAATAATAACGTAACTACATCGGCACTGTTAATAAGAAATGGCTTTGATATTTTATAATGATTATAATTTGTTGTATTATGTTACAAGATGGCATTTTTATGTGAAATGTATTTACTGGTCAGATAAACAGTTGATGGGAAATCTCCCACTTGGGCGATAGATCAGTGGTGAATGATTTGATCCACACTTGATTAGAAAATTCAAAAGGAAGAAAATGAAACTATTAATAATTGTGCCACGTCCCAGTAACCGATAAGTTTACGGGTTTCGGAGACGCCGAGGTGCCGGAATTACGTCCCGGAGGAGTTCATTTTCGTGTCGGTAGGTAAGTCTACCGCCATGAGGCTGACATATTTGAACATGTTCAAACACCACCGAACTGAGTCGGGATCCGTCCAACTTGAGTTACTGAGCTTTTTTAAAAAGATATTTGTTCGCGGCGTCGACCTCTGCAGATCTTTTGCCACTACTTTCACCATATGATAGGAACCTGCGTGTAAGTGGAATTGCGGAAGTGTTGAATGTGAGGAAAGGAACGTTAAGGACGACACAGACACCTAATCTCCAGGGCAGGAATATTAATCATTTACAACTAAAAACCACTGACCCAGCCGGGAATCCAACCCGATGCCACCGGGTGCCAGGCGAATGCGTTGCCCCCTACACCGCGGGTCCGAGCGGGTTAATGAGCTACTCGGCCTGCCTATTCAAGGAGACCTTTCTCTACATCGACATCTATTACGCAGTTCCGCTTGATTATTTGTGTCATGAGCATGATAAAATGTCATGCACGTTTCACCAAGTATTAGCATCCTTGTCGTTTAAATATACGTAGTTTATGGGTGGTGGTCGTGGTGGTAGTGGTGGAGATTATTGTTTTAAGAGGAAAGGGCTACTACTGGGAAACCATCCTCTATTAACACTAATCGGAGAGAAGAAAGTGGTAGGGAGTCCGACACTTCAAAAATGACGGTGTCGGCCAAAGAAGGACAAGGGCAACGAACGGCGTGAAAACGTAAGACTCCATAGGCTTCGACACCTGATACTGTCGGGGTCGGAAAAGAACAGGATTTCATCAAGGTAGATCAGATAGGATAAATCAAAGCGCGGAACCTGGCACAAGTAAGTGGAAGCAATTCCAGGGCCTCGTTGTGCTCAACACACACTTCCAAGTTAAGAGCCCTTGAGGCCCCTTTTAGTCACCTCTTACGACAGGCGGGGTATACCGAGGGTGTTATTCTACCGCCCCCACCCACAGGGTGTGGCGTAGTTCATACGTATATGAGGCCAATCAAAGCCAGAACACTACCTCGATGTTCTCTTCCACTCAGCGAATTGCACCACGCGCGGTGGACGAATTGGCTCCCCTAATACGAGACAGCTCGTCGTAAGTGTGTTATCACAAGCTGCAAGAGCGTGATGCACGCATCTGATGCCGAAAACTGGACCCTAGTTGCGTCTGAAATCGCGTCTACTTCCTTGTATAGGGTTCCTCCCTAGCCTTCCTTGAACAACACTTGTTCTCTTCTCACTCCGACGGTGCTATATGTCTTTTCACGAGAGTTTAATCCTGATGTAAACATGGTATGTCCACGCCTCCGCCAAAGAAAGAGTTGTGATTCGCTGAGCGTGTGGTACCGACCTCCACCCCGTCAACATTTCGTATTCGAACGTACAGGGCTGCGCATCGCATACGACAACAGTGCGAAGATCTGAACTTCTGAATAAACGACTAACCTGGATTCTGTTCACTTAGTTTATTGAACACATTCACAATGCACTGCCTATGGTCACTTCTGAGAGGTTTTCCTCTTTTGTGCTTCACTACACGCGATGCTCCTACCTCTTGCTCCATTTCTTTCACTATGAATATTGACACTGACTGCTGCTGCAAGATGCAACACCTTATCTCTATTCTGTACAGCTTGGGACTTTCCCCCACTACGAGAAGACTTCCTGTATTACACCACGCCTTGTGCCTTCATTTCTCGCTATTTAATAACTATTTCATAAATGAAATAAAGACACAAATATATATTAATACCGGTAAATATGGGGAACCATACTTTAATTTGATTACACACTCTTCCAAACTTTCTAAATGTAATAAACTAAAATAAAAGAAAAATAACGCGACGTACTACTTTTCTTCGAGCTCGCATACAGTCAAATGGGTGCGACGGTTGCTTCTCCAATCAACTACGTCTATGTCGACGTGCAACGGCAGGATGCTCCGCCTATTTGTTTACATCAGGATTAAACTTTCATGAAAAGCGGTATAGTTGTTTCGAAAGCCCGAAGGCTCTTTGAATGCCAACAGTTCCACCTTCAGCTGCCATAGAGTCTAACGGAAACTGGCGAGACGTAAAAGGAAAATAAGGAATGTGCTCCCTCGCTGAAATGAAAAATGCTCTTGTCCCCTTGAATGTACGAACCAACCGACCCATATAACTCTTACTGTCAGACATTTCGTTGCCTAAGGAATAGGGCTGCTAACATTGCTCATATCTGAGTCACTTTCATATCATTAAAATCAAAGATCAGATAAATGAAAGTAATTAATTTGTTATAGCTCATACCACAAGATAGAATGCACTGTAAACAATAATACCACAAGTTGTGAATCTGAGCTTATTAAAATTAACGGGTATTAAGGATGTAAAGGAGAGGGCATATAAATCTCTGGTAGGACTCCAACTAGAGTATGGTTCCAGTGTATGGGACCCTCACCAGGATTACTTGATTCAAGAACTGGAAAACATCCAAAGAAAAGCAGCTCGATTTGTTCTGGGTGATTTCCGACAAAAGAGTAGCGTTACAAAAATATTGCAAAGTTTGGGCTGGGAAGAATTGGGAGAAAGAAGACGAGCTGCGCTACTAAGTGGTGTGTTCCGAGCTGTCATCGGAGAGATGGCATGGAATGAAGTTAGTAGACGAATAAGTTTGAGTGGCGTTTATAAAAGAAGGAAAGATCACAATATAAAGTTAAAGTTGGAATTCAAGAGGACAAACTGGGGCAAACATTCATTTATAGGATGGGGAGTTACGGATTGAAATAACTTACCAATTTCCAATTTCTTTGAAATTATTTAAGAAAGGGCTAGGAAAACAACAGATAGGGAATCTGCCACCTGGGAGACCGCCCTAAAGGTAGATCAGTATTGATTGATACTTCTAGACAGGAGCTCAAAATACATGAATTTATGTGATGATTTGTGCTTATATCGCCACGTAATGGAAAATATTGGTATACACAGGCAGAATCTAAAATATTACTAATATAAATGTATTTACCGTAAAAAGAATTGTATACGAAAACGACGACAGATATTATTATAAATGAGCCTTATTATTCCAGTTATCACAACACTGTGCTTATTCGGTAGGGACTCAAATTGCTCCAAGGAGCAACGCTATTCTTTGCTTTCTCTCAAAGACCGCTCGTATTGCGTGACTCTGATCATCATTCGTCCTCGCCAACAGTGGAACTTGTTAATAAGATCCCATTCGTTCCTTTCCATCAAGGGAATATCTTGTCTGAGCTTCTAATATCACAATTCACCGTGGCTTATGGAAATAGAAATTGAAATGAAGTTCCATTTAACATTTTCTTCTCCTTTCTGTTAGCTGCTGCCTCACCGCTACGTCGGGGGCCAAAAGGAATTAGGATATACCACATGCATCTCAGATGTACGTAACTTGTACCGATATAATAATAATAATAATAATAATAATAATAATAATAATAATAATAATAATAATAATAATAATTGTAACCAGTTTACTCAAGATAGGAACAGTTAAATAAAATAAGGAAGGGTGCCAATGAAATGAAAAAGGCCGAGGATCTGCATGGTTGTTTAAAGAAGGTATCGTAAGCGTAAAATGAAACAAAATCAATGCTTGAATTTAAGTTTATTAAAAGGAAGGAATATTTTATATAATACAAATTAATTGAAACACATTTAATTAGCTTGTCAAGCAATAAAATAAAGGAAAACAATTGATAACTAATTAAATATCAAAATCAAAATAATGTTAACGATAGCTTGTAATTTGCATGTCAAATTAAAGATAATTGCAAAAGTTTAATTTCAGAGACTGCATATCCTGTTTTCTTAAGTTGGGATTGAAATTTCTACTTCAGAATCAACATTCCAAAAAACGATAAAATAAATATGAATTACTGAATAGTTATAACAGCAACCATAAATAAAATATCTTACAATACAATTACATTCTCAAGCCGATCTGAGTGGCTCAGGAGGTAGAACTTTGGCCTTCTGAGCCCAAATCGGCAGGTTCGATCCTGGTCTAGTCTAGTGGTCTTTGAAGGTGCTCAAATAAGTCAGCATCGTGTCGATAAATACAATGGCACGAAATGGACCTCTTGTGGAACAAAATTCCGGCATTTCAGCGTATCGGAAAACAATAAAAATGTAGATAATTGGACCTAAAATCAATAAAATTATTTTTAATTCTCAAACCGAGAACATAAGGAAAAACCGACTGGCTCCTTCACATGACACACCGTAACTCTCAATAACACGAACCAATTCACACACAGATGCCTTTAACCTTAACATCCCATTCAAAAAATTCATAGCAGTGAAAACAATACAAATATAATATAACGTTATCAATTTAAAGCTTTAAGAAAATATAATGCCCTATTTTAAAATGAATTAGGGGCTGCCTGGCCGAGGTGGTAAAGGCGTGCTCGGTTCGCCCGGAAGGACGTGGGTTCGATTCCCCGTCAGGAAGTCGAAAAATTCAAGAAATGAGATTTCCACATTCGGAGGTGCATACGGCCCTGAGGTTCACTCAGCCTACACCAAAAATGAGTACCAGGTTAATTCCTGGGGGCAAAGGCGGCCGGGCGTAGAGCTAACCACTCTACCCCATCAAGTGCCGAGGTTACGGATAGTGGAAGCCTTAACCTTCCACCCCTCCAAGGGCCTTCATGGCCTGTACGGAGAAGACTTTGCTTTGCTTTTTATTTTAAAATGAATGATAGGTCATAAAGGTTTTCATTGACTTGAACAGTAAAAATAACAAAAGGAATAACATTAATCACACACCTGAAAACTACTTACGTAAACTCTAAACTTCAAATTCATTAAGTATGAAGCTCGAGAGAAGTTAACCTACACCTAGAAATAATAAGAAGCGTAAAGCTAGAATTAACACATGAAACAATTCAAAACAGCGAGGGGAAGAAACCTTAGCTATAATTCAAATAATGGAACCGGTAGAGCTCGATAAACAATAATGTACACGAGAGGATGTGAAGGAATTTAGACAGAATACTCGAATTGCAGTTCGACAGAATATAATCCATTTAAAATCCGTTGGTGTCACACGTTAATTCTTTCAAGTTGTCTGTGATCTGATTAGACTAATACTTATGAACCTCAATGAATCCTCAAACTAAAAAGTTGCTGTACCTCATTACCAGACCTCTCTTTACCCCTCTTCTCTGCACTACACATTTGTTTCTGTTTCATTCTTTTTTCTTAAACTAAACACATTGTCCACGTTGGTTCTGTCTTATATCCACATACTTTTTTAACTACTTAACCTACCTGGGACTCTGTAATCGAGGCAGTAAAGGCATGCTCGGTTCACCTAGATGTACGTGGGTTCACTTCCATTCCAGTAATTCTTCATTCACTTACTTCGATACTGGAAAGTGAAATCTTGTTATTGATTTTGTTGGTAATTATGAATATAATGCTGATGATGATTCGTGTTAGAGGACAATGTTTTACGTAAGATATTTCGTCCCAGGTTTGGATCTCGGCGCCGACGGCTCGTCTTCCAGTCAGCTCTGTAGTTCAGATGGTCAAGCGCTGGGCATTGAGCCCATGTTTTTGAGTTCGATCCAAGCTCTTTTCAGTGGTATTTGATGGAGCTCAAGCCAGCCTAGTAGCGGTAGGTTTTCCATCACGTAAATAAAAGCAAGGGGATGAAATTCTGGCATTCCAGCGTCTTTGAAACCCATGAAAGCAGTTAGCAGGACGAAAATACTGTATTATTATTATCGTATCACTGAACGATGAGTTCATCCAACTCCGTAGCTGAAAGATCAGCGGTGAGGCATCCGGTTGAGAGGTTTCCAGGTTCGATTCCTGACCAAGCCTGAGATTCTGATCACTTCTGATTACTTATTTTGGCTACGGAAATGGGTATTTGTGTTGTTCCAAAACTCTCCTTTTCGTTTTTATACGACACACAACACTACCAACCAGCATAGAAACACGCAATGGTGATTACATCCATCCGCACAGGGTTGGCGTCAGCAAGGTCATTAGTCCGTGAAACAGGGTCTAATTCGAATATGTGACGCGGTTCACACCTGCATCCCCACATTTAAAGCGATAAAAAAGAAGAATTGAGCTATGAGTTCGTCCCACTTGCACCCTTCTATTCGGTATTCAGGTCACTATGGCCACATTCCATCCAACACCATCACATTGAAGCAATTTTAATGGCTAATGTTTACGAGAAACAAACAACACGCACTGATAGCATAGGGCTCGTTAACAGCATTGACATGCTAAAACGCCTCCTGTTGATGTTGGAGTGGCATGGCATCAGTTCACGACAGCTTCAGAAGAATTACCAGACCTTCTTGACCAGGTCTGCTGCTTCTCACATCAAATAGCTCCTTAGTTGTCTTCACTAGTCTGAGTGAACTCCATTCCAGGCTTCAACTCAGAATTATAATTCGTACACAAGCCGGAAATCGATCCCAGAGCCACAAAATACGAAATAGTTATATTATTCACTCCCCATAGGGCTGGCATAATAGTATACGAGTCTAATTCAGCGAGTAAATGAGTACTAAAATTCCACCTCATTAGTGCAAATGCCTGGATGGTACCTAACTCAAGGCCACGGCCACTTCCTTCCGTCTTCCTTGTCTATCACTTCCGGTCTTTCCATCTCCCCATAAGCCCCTTTTCCGTATAGCCGCCTGGGTGAGGCACTGGTTCTCCTCTCCAGTTGTATCCACCGACCCAAAATCTTACGCTACAGGACACTGCCCTTGAGGCGGTAGAAGTGGGACCCGTTGCTAAGTCCAAAGGGAAAAACCTGCAGGGAAAACAGATTACGAAGGAAAGAAATGAGTTTTGATATTGTTGTAATTATTTTATACACAATCTTCATTAGAGACTGTTATACCTTTAGCGTTCTGTCTGCCGGCCTCTGTGAATTAACTACGCGCCTATATAATCTTCTATTTCCAGCTACTTCTGCTGCCTCACTTTGTTTATTTCCGTTTAATATTAAATAATTAAAAACTGAATCTAACATCTACTTCTCTTACCCTCCATGATCGGGTCCAATTTATCCCCTTGGTAACCTGTCTTACTAAATCAGCCTCACTTAGCCCGTCCATAGAAGCTGGCTTTTACGCACAGAGTTCATTTCTCACTTAGCCTTTATCTACTCATTCCAGGTACCTCACCGCCATTATTCCGGCCTATTTGTACTTGCAATCACTCTCACTAATTACTTCCAAATTATGAATAAGATAGCCTGAGTCCATCCAGTTTCCACTCCCGTACAGTATTTTATGAAATACTTATTTGAAATATTTTCGGTTTAGTGGTTGGCGAAATGTAGGCACGCACTACACTGAAAATGTCGAATGCGTGAAAATGTGATCATATTAGTTCAATATAAATATTAACACAACAGAGCACAGAAATACACACCGAATAACACATTCTAGGCCGACATATTTGTTTTGGGAGTAGTATAAATATTAAGAATGCATTGTGCTCTACAGAACATTGCCTTCTATGTCTGTTGAATACAGAAGCTCAATAAAAGCACGTAAATATTAAATAATTTTAAACAATAAATATTCTAAAGACTAATGTCTTGTCGATGCAACCACTCCCTTCTTTCATTGGCTGTTCGTTTTAGTTCCATGTAATTGTCACAACCTAACCTCTTCTTGATGTCGTCCAAATACTTCATCCTAGGTCTTCCTCTCCCTTTCTTTCCCAGTACTTTCCCTTCAAGAATGTTAGTGATGAAAGTATTGTGTCTGATGACATGTCCAATAAATTTTAATTTCCTTTTTTCCATTTCTTTTAAAAACCTTCTCTCTCCTTTAACTTCCCTTAAGACTACAGGTTGGTTTTTTCTTTCGTCCAGCTCGTTCTGGTCATTTTCCACCATATCCACATTTCAGCAGATTCAAGTCGATTCCTTTCCAATTTACCTAGAGTCCAACTCTCGCTTCCATACTGAAGTTTATTCCATACAAATGATTTTCTGACATCTATGTTGATGTGTGTCCCGGTTAAAATGTTATTCTTAGTTATAGATGCCTGTTTGCCCAATGCTATTCTTCTCTTTATTTCCAGGAAGCATATATCATCCTCTGTGATCATACTACCAAGATAACAGAATTGTTTCACCTGATTAATTCTGACGTCATCAATTATTATATTGGTTTTAATTTCCTCCATATTTTTCCGTACTACCATTACTTTCGTTCTCCGTTTGTTTACTTTTGATTTCCATAGTTTAAGAGTGCCTGAGAGGACTTTCAGCAGGCTATTCATTTCTTTTTCTGATTCTGCAATTAATAGAATGTAATCTGCAAATCTGATACAATGTATCCTTTCACCATTGACTTTTATTCCCCTTGTCTCCTCCTTCATGATCTGAATAGCTTCCTCAATGAACATATTAAATAAATACGGTGAAAGGAGACAAACTTGTTTAACTCCTTTCCTGATCCTGGCCTTTTTCTACCTGATTGATGATTATTTTTGTGCTTTGGTTCAGACACAGTTGATTAATCATTCCTCTATACTTCCAGTCCAGTCCTATTTTCCTCATAGTTCTAAACAGTAAATTCCAGTTCACATTCTCAAAAGATTTTTCTAAGTCAAAGATAAGTTGTTCTATTTATTTCCATCCTTCTTTCCAATAACATGCGTAAGGCCAGAACTGCTTCTCTTGTTCCTCTGCCTTCTCTAAATCTAAATTGGTCTTCTCCAGCATAGTTATCTACTTTTCCCTTTATTCTGTTCTTAACTATGTTAGTGATTATCATGGAGGCATGTGTTAATATTCATAGTGTTCTATAATTGGTGCAGCCAAGTGCCCTTCCAATTTTAGATATCGTACATCTAAAATAGCTTGCGTAAAAACAATATTTCTGCACAAGTTTCTGCACTAAACGATACACTATACTTAAAAGGAAATCTATTTTGTGGGAAGAAAATCTAAAGTATTGTGATGATTTCGTTTCATTCTCACCTTGAAACTATAATAATCATCATTACTACCAGCACCAGTTCTCGAAGGAAAGTGCAACGTGGCATTACAAGCTATTAAGTAAATGGCAGCCTGAGCTTAAATCCGTAATCGGAGTGTTTTTGGATTTTAAAAAAAAAATTTGCTATTTGCTTTACGTCGCACCGACACAGATATGTCTTATGGCGACGATGGGATAGAAATGGCCTGGGAAGTGGAAGGAAGCGGCCGTGGCCTTAATTAAGGTACAACCCCGGCATTTTCCTGGTGTGAAAATGGGAAACCACGGAAAACCATCTTCAGGGATGCAGACAGTAGGGGTCGAACCCACTATCTCCCGATTACTGGATACTGGCCGCACTTAAGCGACTGCAGCTATCGAGCTCGGTTTGGATTTCTTTCAGGAAATTTGCGCTAAGTACCGAATCCAACCCGTGGCTTTTCGGAACAATGTCAAAGTAACGTTCAATCTTCCATGGATTCAAGTCATTATAGAACATTTTAGAGGGAATAATTTGAAGTTTTGAAAGCTGATGTACGAACTGTGTGAGTTATTTGCTGCAGCCAGACACAAGGGTGCACTAATCGCTGCCAGAGTTATATCCTCTCCAATTGCTCCCGTCGTTTCTGTTTTATGGCGCTCGCGGATGTTACCATCGCCATGTGAGCAAAATAACCAGTGGCGAGTTTCGAACTATAGACAAGGCAGTAAATGACCCTCGTAACGTTGATAGCTAGTCGTTAGGACGAAGATCATTTATGATGTTTTATACAATGAGAGCCATTCTACAAGCTAGTCCATTATAATATTTTAAACCAAAAAGTCATTTCATACATTTGTTCTATCTCTTCCAACAAGCCATTGCCTATGATAGCCTCTATTTATTATAGAAGATGACTGTAAAGAGTGAAACCCAGCCGCAGCAGTTCTCAATACGGAAGGATGCAGTGGTGATCGCGGGGTTCCTGGGACTGCTTCCACTAACTAATGCCAGACTCCTCACATTTAGTTTTCCTATCCCACCTCCCTTTGTTAACTCATATTCTTCCACTTTCTTTGTGTGACCTTGCTAGTCATTAATTTCCACTTATTAGGACTCTTTCTTTTGCCGATATCTCACATTTAGGAAGGACAGATCTTCGCTGTCTGTTAAAGAGAGTGTTAAGAAATTGTGAAAAACTTGTTATATTTCCCTTGAGGCCGAATATTATCCATTAAAACTGCCATTTAAAAAATAAAATTTCTGTGAGCTTCTACTTAAACTACAGCGTTCAAATTACATACGTAAAATGAAAACAAGTTAAAGCTTCTAAAAATAAATGCTTAATGGAAAATTACCAAAAAGTGTGACCAATTTATTTTTTGAATTATTCCTACATCAAATACAGTCTGCCATGGAAAGAAATAGTACAGTACCACAAGGTAATTATAGTAAATTAAGTTCACCAGTTTCGATTTTATACGGACGCTTCAGCATTTCGTTTGTAATTCGGGCTGTGAGTGATGTTAACGAATACAGGAGGGGAGTCTCAGTACTTGGATGGAGTACCTCATTACAGTGGTTCTAATATCGATGATGAAGGCCATTTATGAGGGACTTAACAATGCAAATGTGCCTTTAACTCCATAACCTTTGGAGATTTATACCTGGTGTTTCGTATGCAAGGTGTCCTTCCCTTACTGTTCATCCCTTCTGTTCATGGGGGCAAGACCTTAAATTAATATTTATGGTAAATAGTTACATAGAATTAAAATTTTCATTAAATATGCATATGAATTATAATTTTCCTCGTGGCATTCATATTTAAATAATTCTAGTTTACCATCCTACTGCGAGAAAGAAAACCTTCAAATATGAAATTCTGTCTTCAGTACTTGCTGAAAAATGGTATATGTATCAGACTTTCATTAAATATGAAGAAAAAGTCATTCACATTTTTGTAAATAATCACCCCTTTCCGTTTTTTGGAATGGGTCATAGAATAAATTGACTGCTTCCTCTGTCTGACGTACGTAGGAAACTACTAAATATGGTAACTTTCAAGGAGTTTTCAGCTTGATACCTTGTATTGGTGGTCAAAAAGGACAATATCTGAGTCTGAAATTGCCTCCACATACTAGTGTGTAAATTCTCGTTGTCGTGTTTTCCCTTTGACTTCCCTTGGTTGACTCTTGTTCCCTTACTGTCCCAATTGTGGTGTTCGCGAGTCCTACATAGTTTTTAATTTTCATACTTTTCGTTGTTCTCCTCCTTATTTTGCCTATATTCCTGTTCTTGGAAGCATGGGTCTGCTGACCGGTCAGTAGATGTGTCTGGATTCCGTGCTTCCGAACCTTGTCGTTGGTTACCATGATGGTACATCCGCACACCAGTAAAATTCGGAGCTGCAGTTTAATTAGGGACACAGACGATATCTTTCCAGTTCTAAACGTCTCCTGCGTCATCAGTATTGGTGCCACGTTAAACAGTAAGAAAGTACACTAAACTCTCGATTGAGAGGGATAATGTAGCGTTAAGGCCTCCCGGATAAGTAAAATCGCGGTTAACCCAAGAAAGTTAAAAATAGAACAGGCGTACTGAAAGTACAGTTAAAATGATACTACTGTATTGTTTTTATTAACATTCAAAACGTTGCAGTAAAAGTTGAACTTAGCACAATTAATAAATGGATAAAAACAGCACTTTCGTTCCAACTAACAATGCGAAGAAAATTTTCAGACTACCTAACTTTACTGTTTCTGAATATAATCAGTCATGGTTTTCTGCTTTTGTGCTGAGAAACACTTTTTATTTTGCTTCTTAAGTTTCTCAAAACAAGTAATTCGATGATGAGAGCATCATTCTGGCAGTATTATACCGACATTTTGTAATTCCGTATTTCTGTATTTCCTAACACTCACGCAGTTTTAGTGTTTTTGATATCGCGGTTAAGCCGCAATGCGGTTGATCCGATTACGGTAAATCGAGAGTTGAGTGTAATTGACAAAATAACTGACGGACATATCCTCTTTAATTTAAACTTAACTTCATAATATCAACCGACGAGAACACTCAGTGCCCCTGAGCGCTTTCCATTGTTGTTGATGATGATGATGATAATGACGATGATGACGATGATGATGACGATAAAGACGATGACGATCGTTGTTGATTAAAGGAGCCTAACATCTAGATCATTCCCCGTGTAAATAAGTTCTTTTACGTGGATTGCCATTACTGTTTCAGGGAAATATTTGGATGGTACATGTCTCTAGCGTATGGCCGCTTCTTTCTCAACCTAACGACAGTTATTTGAATGTAGAGTATAGAGAAACACTGACATTAATTCACAACTCAAACGAATGTTACTAAACCGCTTCTGTCCCATGATACTTAGAGTTTAATAATGTTATACATTTTTCTATTTTCTCTGTTGCAATATTACATTTCTTATGCATAATTTACATATCAAACATTACAGTGCAGTGACGGCCAAAGCTCAAGATGAGCCACGTTGCTCGTATTAGCTGAGGATACTTTATTTCACTAACGAGGACAAGGCGGGTGATCTACCCGTAGCTATTCTATTGCATAACATTGAGTTATACTATCACGTTGTCCGGCCTTTGGTTTGAGCGGTCTCGGGTTTGATTCCGTCCTAGTCGGGGACTTTAACTTTCATTCGATATTTCCTCAGGCTCAGAGAACGGGGTGCCAATATTAAATGTCTTCACAGAGGCACAGATTACCCATGTGCATGAAAACAAAAAATGTGTATTAGGCCTTTCCGAAGACCATACGCCATTATTATTAACATCGCATTCTAGGTACATGAACACTAAATAAGTAATCTAAAAACGAATGTCCTCATTCAACATCAAGTGTTGGTATATATAATTCTCGTGTTATGCTCCCCTTCCTAGTGAACAAGCTTCCAGTATACTCGACAGTGAGGTTCAATGAACGTTGTTCAAATTAGCGCATAGATCAGTGTGAAAGCACACGTTACAGTCCCTCGTGCAAGCGGCCATCATTAGTTTTTAACTGAACTACTGATTAGTTGCACGTGCGGATGGGGAATCAATATATGCGAACTCGAGAGTCGGTAACATACTCCACTGTAGAGGATAGAGACTATGATATACCCTACTTAAATGCAGCTCATACATGAGAATGTCATATTAATATAAAGATGGTTGTCTAAATGTTTTTAATAATACCATTCATCATATATTTACCATTCATTCATATCCTAAAGCCAAGGCCTTGTCGCTGCAACCACATTCGTTTCTCCTCTGGTGAGCATTTCAGGTCAACATATTTTTAAAAAAATTCAGCCTGCCCATCACGGAATCCAGATACTTTTTCCTCGGCCTTCTTCTTCCATTCTTAACCAGAACTTTTCCTTCCAGCATAGTCGTGAGGAATGTGTTATGTCGAAGTGTGTGGCCAATTTACCAATATGAATATTATTTCTTTTATAGTTTTCATCACACTTCCTACGATTTATTAAAGTGTATTAATTATAAAAACCACTTACAAGATGTAACATATATAAAAATGAGAACATTAACATTAATTCTGTAGTCGCCTGACCAAAAATCTTGCTCTTCCTGCCAACGTACTTCACTTATACCAACTACATCTAGCATGAGTCCATCCATCTCCCTTTTCAGATTCTCTAACCTGCCACAACGATTCAAATTTCTGACAATCCACGCTCCGACTCGCAGAATGTCAGTATCCATCTTCCTTGACAGCGCAGAATGGAATGCCATTTCTGAAGTAGAGCAGTGCCATCTTCGAAGGTCTTTCAGCCATGAATTTCTTCTTCTCCGAACAGATCTCTTCCCCGGTATCTTCCCTTCGATAATAAGCTGTAATAACTGATACCTCTCACCTCTCATGATATGTCCTATGTATTGCGTTTTCCTCTGTAGTTCTTTTTGCTTTTTCATCCGACGAAGGACCTCGGCATTTGAGATTTTCATTACCCAGGATATCCGCAAGAGACGGCGATACAGGAACATTCGAAGGCATCAATACGTTTTTCTATGATTGGATCCAGAGTCCAGCTTTCACATGCATATAGGAGAACAGAACATATATAGCAGCGGATCATACGAATTCATAGTTGGAGACTGAGATCTGACCTAACAAAGAATTTCTTCATGGTAATGAATTGTTTCCTTGCCTGATCAATTCTAGATATTACCTGCCGTTTGGAGTTACACTGGTCATCCAAGATGGTACCCAGATATTTGAGAGAAGACACTTGCTCAACTATTTTATCTTTTATTGTGAGATTTGTCCGAATTGTCTTCTTAGAGAACCTAGAGAAAACTATAAAAGCAGCTGGAACTGATAACATTTCGGGGGATATACTAAACTTTAATCTTAAGACGCCATCTCCGAGCGGAGGTTGGCGATCCACGTAACTTCTTAGAGAACACCATCAGTTTCGTTTTTGAGGGGTTAATATATAATCCAAACTCTTCACTGTGCTGAACTAAGGAGTTTATCATGCACTGAAGGGCCGGCATGTCATCAGCTATGACAACAGTATCATGTGCATATCTGACGTTATTGATTTTCCCGTTAATTTTGATCCCACCATAGTCTTCCAATGTTTCTTTAAAGATTGCCACTGAGTAAATGTTAAACAACAGAGGTGACAGTACACAACCCTGGCGGACGCCCTTCCTGATCGAAGCAGTTTCTGAAGTTCCTTGATCAGTTTTGCTTTAGTATTAGTCACCTCCTCTATCTGGACATTATCCTTGTAACCAACAATACATACTGCTGACTGAATAATTGTGCCTTTTGAAGATCTTCACATACACCCCTTGGGTTTTGTGGTTTTAGTATAATAACGTAGCCTTCGGCGGTGCTATCTTAAGATTCAACCACCGTCTGGGGTGATGACAGAGAGAACTGAAAGTTAACAGACGTAGAAGTGTTAGTGGTGGTGATTATAATTTCAAGAGGAAGTACAACTGGGCAACTAATAACACTAATCAGAGAGCAAAATGGAAGGGACCCGACACTTCGGAATGTAAAGGTACCGGCCAAAGAAGGGCCACGAAGAGCATGAAAATGAAAGACTCCCTAGGCCTTCATACGTAATACCGACTGGGTCGGAAAATAACAAGAGTTAACCAAGAGAGGGTCGGATAGTATAGATGCAATTTAGGAGCCTGGCACAAGTAAGTGGAAGCAATGCAAGGACTCAGCTAAGGGTCCCATGGTCACCAACCCAGTTAGCAGTCTCTGGGGCCCCTTACGACAGGCAGGGGATACCGTCGGTGTTATTGTACCACCCCCTCCCACAGAGGGATAAGAGACGTAGATACAGGACAGTCCACTGTGCCAGTGACCAGTTCAGGGTTATGTCAACTGTTAGTTTGTTCACGGAGAAATTTTGTCTGAACGGTAAAAATGGTATAATTCCTTTCCTTCGTCGTCTTTTGCGTCAATGTATTGTTTTTCTTAAATTTATATTTGCTCAACTTTTGAAATTAAATATATAAATATTTCAAATTTTAATGTTTCCAATTATGCGTGAAACACTGATGGCAAAAGTTCACTGAATATTTTGAAATATCTCTTCCTGTTTACAATACCAGAACTAGTGTTTAAAATATGAAATCATTCTACATTGTGGCCTCAGTTTAGAAATATTTTATACACTGTATATTGAATAACTCATGTTTCACTCTTCATTGCTGCCCTGATGGCCAATTTTATTCATTATTTACCTAAAGGCGTTTCATGGATAATATTATCTCTTAATGAGGTGAATCTTGCGGCGAACTCCGGAGAATACCTATGAAATCATATCCTAACATGATTTTTGATTGTCTAAAGATGTTTTACCTTTGTCTAAGCATTTTTGAGACATAAACCCGGGACATTATTCAATTTCTGGCTCCATAAATGTTACCGGAGTAACTTACAGAGGTAATGAATGAATGAATGAATGAATGAATGAATGAATGAATGAATGAATGAATGAATGAATGAATGAATGAATGTGACCTGGATGAGATTCAGGGGTAGCACAGGTGCTCTTTGAGGTAAGAAAATGTATCTGTTTAAAATCAAGCTTACACGGTGGTGAGGCCGTGTGCCATCTATGGAAATGAGCGCGATCCTATTCCCAGAAACGACGAACACTCTTTATTAGTCGAGAGCAACGTGGAATGCTGTGAACTGGCGACGTGCTGCCTTTGGAGAGGAACGACGCTTTTCCTTGGGAGTACATAAGTAAATGGGAGTAAATTACAAACCGAAACACTACAATCTATGCCTTATTATTATCATTTATATTATTATCATCTATACAAATAATATTGTAGGGGGTCCGCTGTCTGTAACTTCGTTTGTTTTGCTAAGTTTTCAGATATTTATCCGTTTTAGGTCAACTCAAGATCGAATCGGTGCATTTTATATTTCGTGTCTATTTCTCTATTTGTCTGTTTGTCCGTTTGTTCCACCATCACGGTGAAACGGCTGGATAGATCTCAACGAGACTTCATATTTGGAGTATACTCATCCCGAGGAAGGTTTCGATATGCATATCATTTTGAAATCTTTGAAGAGACGGGGGTTTATAGGAAAACCAGAACGTTTTTCCTCCATTCTCTGTTTTACTATTGATTTTCTGTAAACTCCGTGGACCGTATGTGAAACGTCTCTTCATTATAAACAACTTTCGTAATGTTCATAATTTACCTTACTCTTCAAATGACGGAGAAATTTACTCTTTTCTGCGGGTATCATGCTCTGCATTGAGTGACCGACAGACCGACAACGAACCTACAGGTTACCACGGCAATGTCTCTGACTGCTTGGCAGCAGGGAAGTAACGTATTGCCATTTTCATCATGCTTTTAAATTTGTGGTTGTTCCTTGGGTAGAAAGCATGAAAGGCGTCCATCGGCCATTCAACGGGATATTGGCGAAATATTGTTGGGGGTTATAGCCGTCCTCGAATAGCTTAAGTAATAACACCATTAGTCATATTCTTATCTGTTAACCTAAGGATCCCTACGCCTAAATTTCTCCTCTGTTACCGCTTTCAATATCCATAACTCACACCAGCATAATTTATTGAGTGGCTTTTGATTTTCCAGCACATTCACTTGGTATTTACATACTTGTCGTCATTCGGCTGTCCTAAGTTATAATCCATTTTCTATTAATTTCAACTTTCTTAACTGTTTTATTTTCTTCCTTAATTGCTCCGTATGTATGCGAGTGCTAATGCCGAAAGCTGGACACTCATTTCTTTGAGGAATTATTATAAGGTATGCAAGTGTATAATTCTTTGGCCCCGGAAAGTATCGAAATATGGATGCAAATATGGACCTTCGTTTCGGGTTAATTGGTGGCTAATCGTTAAGTCGTATCACAAATCAGAAAGCACAATCACCTTTCCATTTTGGAGAGATCTACAACTTTGGTCCTATGAATTTTTGCCGTATTTCTATCCCTTATACGTTAAATAGAGCTGTATTTCTCGATTTCAAATTAATTTTGTACTTTTAAACGTATATGTTATCATTTGGCACACTTCTAGGAAAGATAGAATCATGACATTCGGCACGCACATTTACATGGTCAGTGGCCATGTGATAGCCAAATTGTATGATTTTATCTGTCACGCGAGAATCAAAAATAGAAAGTAGTATGTGAAAACCGTGCAAATTTTCACCCCATTTCAATGATTCTAACTCAATCTAACCCATAAATATAGGAGATACGAGAAGATGCCATATGTCTAACCATGTCGAACACTGAAAGAAGCGTCTGATGGGGAAGTCCGTTTGTAGACATGTCGTACAGTTTCAAAGCAGTAACTCTCGAAATAAAGGTCTGCACTTCTAGAATGTGTCTGTACATTGACTGTTTTGGCAAAATCTCCGTACAGTTATCCGTTTTAGGTGTAATAATGACCATCTGCATATTTTTTGCTTTGGTGTTTGTTTGTTTGTTTGTTTGTTTGTTTGTTTGTTTGTTTGTTTGTTTGTTTGTTTGTTTGTTTGTTTGTTTGTTTGTTTGTTTGTTTGTTTGTCTGTTTATCTATAACTTGGAAACTAGTGGATATATTTCCATCAAACTCGATATTTAAAATCCACCTGTCCTTGGGTAGGTTTTAGGGCAAGTATTGTTTCTAAATCCCTTAACTGACTGGGAGTTTATACGAAGCCAAAACTGTGATTTTGCACTCCCACAAAATATACATAACCAAATTTAATGGAAATCTAACTGCCTTAATGGAAATTAATTTCTAAGCCTTTTCTCCTATGTGCATCATTTCGATACGAGGATTAATAAGGGATATATCATTAATGGACCGTTTTTCGGTACAAGTCCCACCGGACTTAAATCAAGAGCTGGTGCGTGTAAAGCATATTCATTAAAACTTGAAAACTACTGAAGATATTTGAACCAAACTTTATATTTAGCATCCGCCGGTCCAACGGTAGGATTTAAAGGTCAATAACATTTCATGTTCCATGAATGGAGTGGCGGTACCTGACTGGAAATCGACCAAACTTGATGGAAATCCATTTTTAAAACATTTTTTCACATGCTTTTTTTCGACAGGAGGATTAATAAGGGAGATATCATGAACGGTCGGTTTTGCAGGTTAAGTCCAGCGGACAGCCCAAAAGTGTTCTACCTGGAGCATATTCCTTATCTATCTACATAAATAAAATCGAAACGTCTGTGTGCCTGTACATTGACTATTTTGGAATAATTTTCGTACAGCTACCCGTTTAAGGGATAATAATGACCATCTGCTTTTTTTTCGGTTTAGTTTCCTGAAAGTCCTAATTTTTACCCTCCTCGTCCAAAATTCAGATTGCGACATCATCTGCCAGACGAACAAGAAAATTGAAATTTGGGAAAATTATACGTTTTAGCCTTTAACGGACGGAAAACTTCCAAGATCTTTACATTTTTCACTTTTTATCCCCGAAATATATCTAAATATGCAGGCAAATTTAATGATGGTGCAGACCTTCGGGATGTCTTATCACATAACGAATGGCAAAATCTCCGTTCAATTTGGGGTGATCTACAACCTCGCTCTTATGACGTTTTGTCGTATCTGTATCCCTTTTACGTTTCATTCTTCTCTATCTCTCGATGTTAAGTAAATTTGGGCTTTTCACATGCATAATTCATACTTTCAATCACTTCTAGGAAAGATATAATCATCAAACCCTTAGCGAAAATTGGCCCACCCAGTAGCCATATGTGAGGCAAATGCTGTGTGTGTAGCTGTCACATAATTTTCCGAAAAGTAATGCAATGTGAGATAAACGTACACAAATTTTACCCCATTCAACATTTATAAGTCAATCTGACCCATGAGATATCATAGGAATAGCCATTTAGACCGCTAAATTCGGTGTCTTATGGTACAATCCTTTGTCGAAATGACGTACCGTTTAGCAGATCTGCAATATTGTAAACACGCATATACTTTCGTATGTCGATCTATACATATTCACTGATATCGATTTGTAGCGATCGAGAAAGGGTGTGTGTCTGCTATTGTATTCAGTACTCCCCACACCGACATTGACTGGCAGTAGGAATGGGGTCCCTCTCCGACTCCTGTGTAACTGGCATTAGTAAGGAAGGCCTACCATTGTAATGAATAGTTCACTTCTCGATTTGACTTGCAGAAGGCAAGGGAACAAGCAGTTTTGTTTAAAACTCCGCTACCCGATTGTGTTTTGCTGTACGTTATCATCACAAATCTGTAACAAACACTTTATATTGGAAACAACGTATGGGAACCTCCCTATGCTGTTTCTCGAAGAGACATGCAATTTTAAAACAATCATATTTACTTCATTTACAGTATTTACTTCGATATTCGAATACAATGTAGAATACCGTAGTGAAGCACAAGTACATTTGGTAGTTAATAATAATAATAATAATAATAATAATAATAATAATAATAATCACTTGGCCTTAGCTACGCATTTACAGACCTTCTAACTTGGCGGCCATCTAGTTAGCTATATTGCAAAGGCGACATTCTGATTGTGTAGCCACCGGGCGAGTTGGCCGTGCGCGTAGAGGCGCGCGGCTGTGAGCTTGCATCCGGGAGATAGTAGGTTCGAATCCCACTATCGGCAGCCCTGAAGATGGTTTTCCGTGGTTTTCCATTTTCACACCAGGCAAATTCTCGGGCTGTACCTTAATTAAGGCCACGGCCGCTTCCTTCCAACTCCTAGGCCTTTCCTATCCCATCGTCGCCATAAGACCTGTGTCGGTGCGACGTACAGCCCCTAGCAAAAAAAATGTGTAGCCGTTTAGGAAAGAAATCAGTATTTTACTGAACAGATATCATGGTCGAGTGAAATTTGTTGAATGACACTACGTGTCACTAAGAGGACTTTAAAATGCTAATAACGATTACATGCAGTTGCAAATTATTTTGGCAGGCCTGAGTCAGGACTGAATCGCGAACTTGGGATCCTGAGTTAGGCCCTTCCATTAATGGACCGTCAACATAGTTGAAGAAATCCTGCGGTTGCATGTAGTGGCTTTCGTGGATGAGTGTCAGGGAAAATTTTCCGAGCAATGTGACGTTCTTCAACACAGAAATCATGTTTATGTAATGTTTCTATCTTTCTTGGCCTGCTTGATCATTTAACGTTTAATCCATCTAACATTTCTGGAACTAGATGTGGTTCTGGGTGACCAGCTTCCTCCACGTTGACATGTTCATGATATGGAATATAATTTGCAACAACGGTTAGCAAATATGCCGCAGGATAACATACGGTGATTGTTTGATTCCATTACCGATCGGATCAACCCATGTACAAAGACGCAAAATCGTCCAACATTGTAGTACAGGTGGCAGTATACTGCGCCGTAGTTAGACCTTCCATTTGATTCAAGCAGTTCCTCCTTGAAGCATACGTTTGTATGATTTATCGTTATATCTTGATATTTACGTAATTACTTGTTCTCCAGGTGGTCCTGGGTTGATTAATGCCCATATATATTGACTTCTTTATATTAGGTTATAAGAATTCAACATACGTCACCCGACCGTTACAGTGGGCTCAAAGTCCATTGTTGACAGCCCTGAAAATGATTTTCCGTGGTTTCCAATTTTCACTCCTGGAAATGGTGAGGGTGTACCTTAATAGGAAATCGTCCCTTTCTTCCCAATCCTAGTTCAGCCCTATCCTATCGTCGCCGCGAACTGTCGGTGCGATGAAAACCAAATAGCTCAACACATGTTAATTTAGTCAAGAATAATCAAGTCTTAGGTATATAAAGATAGGGATATGAAACAGGATACATAATGGGTTGAACAGATTACTTATGTGCATCTTCATTTATGTACGCCCTTCGTTCCTAGTCTTCATCAGCATTTATCTTTACTTCATGTGCCTTCACTTTTCCTCTGTTTATTCGTCTTCCACATCCTACACTTTCGACACCAAGACAAAGGATCTGTCATAATTACCTGTCGATCACGGTTGACTCTCACCCTCTTGATGAAACTGGGATGAAGAAACGAGATCGTGGGGAGCTGATTAGGAATGGATGCAGAAGAACTGAAATTGTTCCGTCTATTGTCACTTAGTTTTTCACGCTTGTCCTTCTCTCCTCTTTCTATTGCTTCCTCTACCTACAATAAACCGTCACCGTGTTCATCCAATTATGAGTTCCTTTTCGTTACTTGCTGCTGTTTAATTGTATCCTGAAAGATGTAGTCGGAGATTGGGAACAACAGGACGGGATGAAGACAGGATGTGAAAAAGGTACGATCATAGATGACTGCCTACTACAACTACTACTACAAATACTACTACTACTACTACTACTACTACTACTACCAAAACGTTCTCAATGGTGACGGCGAACTTCTAGACGATAACGCCGTCTCTCAGACCAGCGAGAAGCTCGGAGAACGTGAGGGGGTTGGCGGCCGTCACCTATTCCAGGAACTGTCCCGCCATTCGCCTTAGTACAGGAGAATGGAAACCGCTGAAAACCATTTTCAGGACAGCCGACAGTGAGGACCAGCCTCTCTCTGTCCCCCGAACGCAGAGGCTTAGACCCACGGCAAAGCCGCGGCCACCCATCCTCTGCACGGTTGGTCAGACGGAGTGCAGAGCCGTCGAACCACAGATAAATCATGGCCACCTGTGGACACTCTGCAACCATCGACGCCTTGACTGTCTAACCTTCACGGTTGATATAGTACTCCTCAGCCACAAAACAAGTAGAGGAATAATTACAAATTGTGACCGCTAAAACTATTTTCAGAATATCTTTTGAGAAAACTGCATATATGTACTCACAGAAAACCGATCTTACAAACAGAATCAAAACCAAATTTAGGGAAATCCACCGTGTTCAGAAATTCCAGTACCTGGGAGAATGGAAATGAGAAACAATTTATAAATAGAAGAGTAGGAAAGGTGGAAATGGCTTTCAGACTATGTCATGAAACTTATAAAACCAAGTCATATTCATCCAGGCAAATTTAAACCTTATTATACTGTGGTCAAAGCACAGTGCCTATAAGCGGCGGAGACCATGATGAAAGTAACGGACCCTTTCATTGAAGAAAGGTAAAGGAGATCCCTTAGGAAAAGCTTAGGTCTAAAGAAATCACTAGATTCACAACCCATTTTCCAATTGAGAATGAATCGATAACTTTATGAAAAAGTTGAGAAGATAACTACTGTGACGGGGAGAAGACTATCATTTTAAGGGAACGTTAAGAGGATGAATCTGAAGAGACTGGCACAAAGGATACCTAGTCTAAGAGAAAAATGGAGAAGTCAAAGGCTTACGAACATCTAGAAGGAATGCAAAGAAAAGGGACTAAGTTTGAGAGATACAAGAACTGGTGGATTGTGGAAATGTTGCACATAGATGACTGTAACGAATATAATAATAATAATAATAATAATAATAATAATAATAATAATAATAATAATAATAATAATAACGTGTGCACACTTTTTCTATTTTATTATATTTAGGCTACCAGTGTGCCAAATTTAACGCTTCGTTTTCGTCTACCAGATGACAGAGAAGTTGATCTATGCTATTACAATTTTTGGGTGTACACCAAATGTATCAACAGACGTCTTTTCCACGCTAATATCGTACCACATACAATGCTAACTAGAGTTTACCACTCTTCAAATATCTTATTATATTTTCTAGGTCTGAACCCGCGAATTCGGTGTCCAGAGTTCAATAGGAAGAAGTAGCGATATGGTCACGAAAACATTAATTAACATTTTTTAAATTACGTATTTATTTATTTATTTATTTATTTATTTATTTATTTATTTATTTATTTATTTATTTATTTATTTATTTATTTATTTATTTATTTATTTATTTATTCATTCATTTTATTTCAAGTGGCTAAGTTAGTGGACATTGCCGTTTCTTACACTTAACCATACTTACAATACTTTTCTACAGATATATTAAGTTATCATTTAGTGGAATTACATTATGGTAAGACACATGCTATCCCTCTCACTCACATTTATAAAATAATTAAAATATTATACTCTGCCTTAACCAATATGAAATAGTATTGCTCGGACACACACACACACAAAATAAATGCACGTATGACACAACTATCGACCAGGTCTACATATACCAGACAAACACAGTCTATTGCCATTCACGCACTCAGCTGTACAATGCACACGTCAGGAGGTGGCTTTCAACAGGTAATCTTGGCAAAATCTCTTGAATTTAGCTAATGAGTCACTGTCCCTAACACTGACTGGTAATGAATTCCAAAGTCTGGAACCGGTGACAGTAAAAGAATTGCTATACGCAGATGAATGGTGAGGAGGAATTACCTGTATCTTTACAACGTTTCCTCCAGTAGGTTGGACGTGTCCGTGAGTAACATGGCTGTGTCACTTTTTGAAACTATTTATTCAGAATAGATCACACAATGTCATGTGCTTCCGTGCAACATAAAGATTGGTTTGATTTCAGTAAAATACAATAAACCACATTCTGGTTATACCCGATCAAACAATGTTGTCCCTGATATTGAGTGGGTGTGTTTTGTTGAAAGATGAATAACCACGCAAGAAGATTGACTGAATAATACACGCGTATCCACTGATACAGTTTGTTCAATAGCAGTCGAGTGAAGCTCACCAAAACCATAATTCTTTGAACGAGCCGCCAGAGTGAGCTGTATATCCATGATACATAGCTACGAACTTCATCAAATTAAAGCGTTATAAATTTCACAACCAACTTGTTAAATTTATGTGCATGAAGGGACGAAGTAGAGATGTCTGTGTGATACCATTATAAACAAACAACAAAGTGATCCATAAGAATGATAAATACATACAGCTTATTGCTCACTCGCTTCTCTGCATTTCCTGTGGCTTTTGTGATGCGGCTTTTGAATATAAATGTTTTGGGCTTTACTGTGATCGTGAGCACATGTCGTTAATTATGTTTGAATAGTTGAACGTGCTGGTTATAAAACCACTCCTCCACGCTAATGAGCAGTCCAATCACTTGTCAGTGATCACATCTCTGAAGCTAAATGAGAAGTCACTACACACTACGTTAAATAACCGAAAGGCTTGCGAATTATACTATCGATCACGTTTCAATCCCAACATACCGTACGGTACCTCAATGTGTAGCTGCATACAATAAATGATACCTGAAAAAGCACACGTGTTGATATAGAAATTCACACCTTAAATTTCACTGTCATCACTCAGAGATCGCCGGTCCTGAAGACCACACACTGTCTCAAAAAGTTGCCTCCATCTCTGCCGATGTACAGATTTTTTCCTCCAATATTTCGCAGCATCCAACTGGTTCAGGTCAGTTAATATGTCATCCCTCCACCACAACCCTGATCTACCAAGTGGTCGAAATTCTTTTTTGCATTTCTCCCATCACAGCTGTATCTTTAGGAAGGAGGGGTAAGTATAGAGTCATTTATTTATTTATAGTATGATATATATATAACGTATATATACAGAAACAAAAAAGCAAGTACATTATATTTTAATGTCCAAGGTTGTCATCCATTCTAGAACCTCTGTATTGGCCTCTAGAAAATCAAACCAATCTCCAGGGTAGGCTCTTCTGCTGTACTGTTGCTTCACGTCCGTAGGTTAAACCTTAAAAAGCCCTACACGTGACCCCTGGGTGGTGCTAAGGAAGCAACAACATTGGCTGCTGGACCTATCTTCTAAAAATCTCCCAGCAAGTATGCAAACTGTACGAAGTACAGAGTTAATATGTAGGTAGCCATTCATTCCTGTGCTACTTAGTCCTTATTTGTTTTTAGTGGATATTGTTGTAATATTCCTTGTCTTAAACGAGGAATTAAAACGTTAGTTTGGAGTGCGCATGGTTCATCTTACGTTGAAAGCGCACCATATTCATACACCGTACCGTAAATAATATTCCTGGTAAGACCCCAACTAGAGTATGGCTCTCGTATCAAGTAATCCTGGAGAGAACTGGAAATGATCCACAGGAAAGAAACACTATTTGTTCTTGGTGATTCTCGACAAAAGATTACTGTTAATAAAATTTTGCAAACATTGGGCTGGGAAGACTTGGGAATAAGAAGACAAGCTACTCGACTAAGAGGAAGGTTTCATGATGTCAGTGGCGAGATGGTGCGGAATGGCGTTAGTAGACGAAGAGACTCGAGTGGAGCTTTCACAGTTAGGAACGATCATAGTATGAAGATTAAGTTGGTATTCAAGGAGACGAATTGTGGCAAATATAATTTATAGGAAGAGGGATTAGGGATTTGAATAATTTATTAAGGGTACGATAAATTTCCCAATTATTTGAAATCATTAAGAAAATGTTTATTAAACAATTTACAGGGAATCTGATAACCGGGTGACAGCCCTAAATATAGATCAATGGTAACTGAATTTGATTTGATCTCTTGCATCATCGCCATATGATCAACGTACTGGATTCGTGCGCTTCTCATGAGATCTGTCATCCTCCATACAGACGTCACGTTGTATAATTCTTTGATAATCTTTATCCTCCGCTCTCCGCCTTTGATAGGCCCGAGTATTTTTTGAATCACTTTCCTTTCGAACGTACCGATTTTGTCTTGGCGTAGCAGCTGGGGATTAACAATTCATGTGGGTGATTGGTTTGTATCCGCGGAGACTTGGAAGTAGAAAACCGCGTTTCCGGAGGTACGTTTACCGAACGTCAGCGAATTTCCTTAAAAAGAACTGATCGAAACTGATCTGAATGCTGTATTTTGAAAACTGCTAAAAGTTTTTCAAATAAAAATTTAAAGAAATATATTTAATGATATAGAAAATCTGTAGGAAAATGATGCGGATGGTAGCAGATATAGAAATACTAATGCAGAGATGAGGGTAAAAATAGCAGAAATATGGAGATATTCATGAATATATATCCACGCGTGAGAATAAATTAACAGAGGAGAATACAGGGGAATGATAAGGCATTTAAGGTTAATAAAATACTTTTTGTGTAGGAGGGAGAAAAGGAATGCACATTTCTTGAGACGGTGTGAAAATACAAGGGCATTACGGGTTAAATATTTAGAAACAGAGAAATACAATACAATACAGTACAATAAAATGGATTTATTGTGTCTGGCAAGATTAAGGCCATTAAGCCCTCTCGTCCATCTAACCAGAAAATATAGTATTTAGATGTGCAAAATTAAATTAAATAGACTTGCAATTGAAACGTCTTGCAACTACTAAACAATAAAATGTTATGATACAAAGAATAATAAAAAATAGGGAAAAGGTAAAATGATAATGATGATGATGATGGTGAAAAGAAGATTATTTACAGAATTATGACATGATTTGCTAATTTCTATTAACCTTTATAATAACAGACTGATTATATAGAGCGTATATTTTGAGGAAGGCTAAATCTACAATATTTCCGTAACATACGAATAACAATTTAGGACTTCCTTTACAGTATTACTTAGTAGGTATCGGTGATAAGTTGCCTAAAACTAGCAGGTAATGAAATGAAATGGCGTATGGCTTTTAGCGCTGGGAGTGTCCGAGGATAATTTCGACTCGCCAAATGCAGGTCTTTTGATTTGACACCCTTAGGCGACCTGCGCGTCGTGATGAGGATGAAATAATGATGAAGACGTCACGTACACCCAGTCCCCGTGCCAGTTAAATTAACCAATGATTGTTAAAATTCCCGAACCTGCCGGGAAACGAACCCGGAACCCCTGTGACCAAAGGCCAGCACGATACCCATTTAGCCATGGAGCCGGACAACTAGCAGGTGAGGCTCCTCTGACAGAGACGGGTAGTGCATTCCGTTGTCGTGACAAAGAAATAACAAATGAGTTTGTGTATCGTGTGGTGCAGTGAGGTGGGGTAGATAAGAGTGTATCAGTTAGAAAACGAATATGAATATTATACTATTGTTAAAATCATAAACAGGTAATGGACAAGGCCAGAGAAACTGCTGATATTATTGATAATTGGGAAAGGCTTGTCGGAGGAAAAGGTAAAAGGGATGAATGAAGGAATCGTATATGCAGTTGAAGGCTCGAAAATTAGATTTTTAAATTGTATTTACCTTTGTTGGAACATTTGGTTATCCTCCATGTACAAGGAACATTCACATCACACATACAAAAATATAAATTGTTGGGCCGATTACCTTCGATGTTAGGCCCCTTAAAACAACAAGCATATAAATTGTCAGCGCAAAGTAAATAAAAGAATGAAAACTAAATCGTTAACAGGCTTCAAGTAAAGAACACTACACTAAATCTCTTTTCCGGTAAAAGAGGGGGGAGCAAATAAAACACTGGCAACAATGTGAAGAGCACGAAGTCAAATTCTTATATCCGCGATTCTCAAAAAGTCCATCACAACATTGAGAAATGAATTGTTTTCACCGTGCATCACCATTGTAGCGCTGGTCGGGAATGGTACTGTAGATCAGATAGTTCAGATAGAAAGCGGCTTCGAGAAGCATCGTAAAGGCCACACTTAAACAAAATGTGATTGAGATTCCATCCTCCGCATATTGACATCGACAGCGCGGTGAATCCAAAACTCCATTCCGTACACCATTTGTGGGAATAAAATCCATCTATGGGAGTTGCAACGGTGTAAGTAGCCCTTCCGATGCACCATGTTTGGCTAATAAGTCAGCTTTTTCATTGCCAAAAATTCCACTGTGTATTTTGACCCAAAGAAATGCTAGGAAGCAACCTGAAGAGTAGATGTTAAAATCTCGCTCCGAAATGTAATACAAGTAACCAATTAGGGTCTTAGCTTTGGCAAGTAACAACCTGAAAACAGTGGAATCAGCAACAGTACTTAGTGTTAAATTTACACTAGTTATACTATACATACAGAAATGCGTACTAACGTTTCAGTATGAGCCAAGCCTCATCATACCTACCTGAGTCAACCGAAGCAGGAAAAGGCAGAGTCCAAAACTTATCATTTGGCTGTACAGTAACTAAACAGTTAAAAATTGACCAAATATGAGTTGAAAATCAATGTTCGGAAAATTAACAATTTCGTATGTACCATGTCTGCATGGGAAGGTTAAAACGAGGTTTCGTAACCGTGCATGAACACAATACAAAATTATGACTCGTAGTATGGAAAAATATAAAGTCAAAGACTATAATAATTAAGGTCGATATTAGTAATTTTAGCATTATTCTCTGTTTTAATATTTGTTCAGCTTTTGTCGTATTTTTTTGTATGTTGTATTTTTTCTAGCCGATAGTATTTCTGTTCATTTATGTGTACTGTATTCCGTAGTGAATTTCTTTCTAGTTCTTTTTGTTTGCTTGTTCTGGCTGTAATACGTACGTACCTAATTGCCAATACACTGAATATTATCTCCTCAGTTTCTCGTTATCCGGAACTGTGGGAGAGGAGGAGTTGGTGAAGTAATTGGAAATATAACTGAAGGGAATTTAATATTTTTATCATTTTTTGATTACACCAACTGAGTTTTACGGAAGTAGTATAGTTGGATATGTTTTGGAAGTACAATACATGTTTGTGTTCACAAAATATCGCTTTAATTGTGTGGTATATGCCATGATGCATTGTCATAATATTTTTCAATAATATTTAAGTGAACATTTTTAGAAGTGGCAATCAGTGAATGCAAAATTATTCGACTCAGAATGCTTTGACGTTTAAGTTTTAATTACTTCCCAATTTATGGGTTACCATTATGACAGAACATACCATACAATTCTGAACGCCCGAAGTATTATATTTGAATTTACCAATTACAAAATTGAAAACACATTCACATCAAGATTCATTTACTAAATATATTTAATAAGAATTGTTTAAAATGTTTCGCGAAATAGGACGAAAGCCCTTCAGAAACCAAAAGGTAACTCCCTGACCTAAGTGGTTCTTCGGATCAAAACATGCACTCTCAAAGGAGCAAAATGCATTTTAAAATTACAATGCTATGCAAACTGTAATTCATCTTAAATGACAAAACAACTTTCCTTAACTGGGCAGCTTCTTACATTTATGTTCTTAAATAATGTTCTTCCTCTGTGTTGTCCACATCAAGACGTCTTCTACTCTGCCAATCATTATTATTTACCATTATTATTTTGCCAGTGGCCGAGGGGCGCCCAGCTGTGAGCTTCCATCCGGAAGGTAGTGGGGTGGAACTCCACTATCTGGAACCCTTAAGATGGTTTTTCGTAGTTTCCCATTTTCACACCAGGAAAATGCTGGGCATGTACCTTAATTAAGGCCACAGCCGCTACCTTCCCACTCCTAGGCCTTTCCTATGCCATCGTTGCTATAAGACATCTTTGTCGGTGCGACGTAAAGCAAGTTGTATTTTGCCCGTCTGTTCAAAATGATTATTCAGCAGCTTCTCTACTATGTCTTGTTTGGTGGGCTGAATTGGAATACAGTATTAGGCAGTGGAAATAGCTTAATGACACGGAGAGATTCCTTGTCTTATGATGCTCCTAGAATTACCCCTGTTTTGTAATGGACTTCTGACAGTTCAAAATTTCCATCGCGACTTTTCGAAAACGATTCTTTTACAAGAATTAAATTTGAAATGCTAGTATGACCCGTAAAACAGATCTTATCTCAGTCTTCCCATCATAGCGAACGACGTATTCACGCAACACTTCAACCAACCGAGGCAATATCTCTGTAGTTTTCAGGCTTTACGTTGTTACCACGTTTCTTCAAGCACTTTTCCTATGCAGTCAAATACACGCTCAGGTGGAATAAATAAGTGCTTCAGGACCGGAGGTGTTATTTTTACGGTCGAGTCCCTGTAGTTTTTATATAGCCGATGTGTTAACATAATCGTTTTATTATTGTGGCATGTACAGCTACTTGCATACAATAAAATTCAGTGTTTTATGACTTCTAAGTCAGCTATTAACAGTTTATAATGAACCATGGAAGATATGTCGTTGGGTCGTTTATAACGTTCACTTTATGTCCTGAAATGAAGACTTCTACAGTTTTTGTGAAAAAGGGACACAGTATTTAAGAGCATGCTGTCTTAACAATCAAGAATACAAGGCTATTAAGAATGTAAATAAATTAATCACAATCATCGGCATGGGGGATGACGAAAAGAATGTGAGATACTAGGTATCTCCATTTCTTATGTTTTGGATTTAACAAGGCTTGTAATTACACGCCTCATTTACAAACCCGATAGACGTGTCATGTGAATAACTCCATCGGCTGTACCTTCTACAACCTACGACGTCTTTTCTGGATCCATACAACATGGTCGGACGAATGATGATGTGGGTATTGATCATCATTCAACATTAAGAGGCTTTGCAAATCAGTGTATTTTGTAGGGAAAATAACAAACACGCAGGTCGCCTCTACGTTGGCCACACGCAAAGAAAAGAGAAAGGAAGCACATTACATCCTATCAGGCCATTTTCCTTTACATCAGCTGTCATTAAATAGTATATCAATTACCTCTTAAGAGGTTTCAATTGTTTGGATTCAGAATTATTTTGTTGAACTTTACTTGATTGCAATTTCTTAGGACGGGTGGTCCAAACTAACGAATTTAGTCATTTGCACTTTGAAGTGGGACAATTCTTTGTAATAACGACGTCAACTTTGAAGAATTAATCTTTTGTTTCTCAGTGTAAAGGCCAAACCCCTCTCCAGCGAGATATAAGTACTACTACAATTAAAACCAAGTACTGAACTATATACACAATTTTTATAACAATGCTTACCAGTGTAAGGGGAGGAATGAAACGTTCTTTACTGAATAGTAGAAACCATAGCTTCCCTTAACGATGAGATACTTTCGACAGAACACGCGTTTCTATATAGCCTAAGCGTTTGAAAAATGGAGAAATGTTGAACTATTACATCATAATCTGGAAAATCATGTTAATGGATTGAGTGTTTTAGATACACCGATATAATAAAAATTAAAGTATGAATATAATTGATTGTTCAGATTTTGTATTCCTTTAATGACATTTCTATATGACTTAATGCCCTCAGCAACACAGAGAAGCAAATATCTTGTAATAATGTATTTACCTCACGAATATAGCGATGTATATTCCCTTCTTTACCCTACCTTCCTACGGTGTATAAACTTTGTAAAACAAGCCTACGGAAGAGGAGCTGAAGTTAAGCAAACTTCAAGCGGAGCGTCAGTACACGTATCCTGTCCCAAAGGCCAAATACCTTCGTTGTGTACATATTATAATTCCTATATTAAAGGAATTTCATCGGTATAATAGGCTAATTAACTTCGGTATTGTGGGACTGTTTTAACGTCGCACTAACTCAAGATGAGTTTTCTGCGACGATAGGATAGGAAGGAGACGGGACAGAGAAATAAGAGGCTGTGGTCTTAACGAATGTCAGCTCCAGTATTTGCTTGGTGAGAAAAATGATAAACCAACTTACTGCTGCACAGCCTTTACTACGCAGAAGAAAAGTTACGGATCCTTTCACATGGTTATGAGAGTATTTAGGCTTTGTAGTAAGGGTGTAAAAAAGAGAGGGCGTTTAAGTCTCTGGTATGATTCCAGTGCATGAAGCCTACAGCAGAAATACTTGATACGAGAACTGGAAGAGATCCAAAGGGAAGCAGTACAATTCGCTCTGGGTGATTTCAGACAAAGGAGTAATGTTACGAAAATGTTGCAATGTTCGTGTGAATTTGGTCCAGCTTTTACGGTCGATGCTCTACCTACCGACAACGCTATGCGAAGAGATGTATTCAGTATTTATTTTTCTAAGGTGGTTTGTATTGGTGAGTCGGTGGAGGGGGGGGTGATGATGAAGGCATGTGTACTTAGAACTGAATTACTCAGTTCCAGAGCTAGAGGAATTAATCATATACAACTAAAATTCCCAATTCTATATGGCATCGAAATTCACACTAACCATTCAGTCCGGGAGCCGGGCATATTTTAGCCTAAGGTATCTATGCTTAAATGTACTAAAAATATTATGGACCGTGTCAGTCAGCAAGCTGCATTCGTTTAATCTTTAGGAACAAAATGCTTGACTTCATTTATGTTTATCTGGATGTACTAGGAGTAAGTGATATTCGGGTAAGGGGAGATAACGAGGAAGAGATAGGAGATTATAAAGTGTACTTGACGGGTGTTAGAAAGGGAAGGGCAGAGTCTGGGGTAGGGCTCTTTATCCGGAATACCATTGCGCGCAACATAGTTTCTGACGTAAATGAGCGAGTGATGTGGGTAGATTTGTCAGTGGGAGGAATTACGACAAGAATTGTGTCCGTGTATTCACCATGTGAGGGTGCAGATGAGGATGAAGTTGACAAGTTTTATGAAGCATTGAGTGACATCGTGGTCAGGGTCAACAGCAAGGATAGAATAGTGCTAATGGGCGATTTCAATGCGAGAGTTGGGAATAGAACTGAAGGATACGAAAGGGTGATTGGTAAATGTGGGGAAGATATGGACGCTAATGGGAATGGGAAGCGTTTGCTGGACTTCTGTGCTAGTATGGGTTTAGCTGTTACGAATACATTCTTCAAGCATGAGGCTATTCACCGCTACACATGGGAGGCTAGGGGTACCAGATCCATAATAGACTATATTTTAACAGACTTTGAATTCAGGAAATCTGTTAGGAATGTACGAGTTTTTCGCGGATTTTTCTATGATACAGACCACTATCTGATCTGTAGTGAACTAAGCATCTCTAGGCCTAGGGTAGAGAAAGTGAAATCTGTCTGCAAACGAATAAGGGTAGAAAGTCTCCAGGACGAGGAAATTAGACAGAAGTACATGGATATGATTAGTGAGAAGTTTCGAACAATAGACAGTAAGCAGGTTCAGGATATAGAAAGTGAATGGGTGCCATACAGGGATGCTGTAATAGAAACAGCAAGGGAATGCCTAGGAACAACTATGTGTAAAGATGAGAAAAGGCGAACATCTTGGTGGAATGATGAAGTGAGAGCAGCCTGTAAACGTAAAAAGAAGGCTTATCAGAAATGGCTCCAAACAAGGGCCAAGGCAGACAGGGATTGGTACGTAGATGGAAGAAACAGAGCGAAACAAATAGTTGTTGAATCCAAAAAGAAGTCATGGAAAGATTTTGGTAATAACCTGGAAAGGCTAGGTCAAGCAGAAGGGAAACCTTTCTGGACAGTAATAAAGAATCTTAGGAAGGGAGGGAAAAAGGAAATGAACAGTGTTTTGAGTGATTCAGTTGAACTCATAACAGACCCCAGGGAATCACTGGAGAGGTGGAGGGAATATTTTGAACATCTACTCAATGTAAAAGGAAATCATCATGGTGGTGTTGCAAACAGCCAAGCTCATGGGGAGGAGGAAAATGATGTTGGTGAAATTATGCTTGAGGAAGTGGAAAGGATAGTAAATAAACTCCATTGTCATAAGGCAGCAGGAACAGATGAAATTAGACCTGAAATGGTGAAGTACAGTGGGAAGGCAGGGATGAAATGGCTTCACAGAGTAGTAAAATTAGCGTGGAGTGTTGGTAAGGTACCTTCAGATTGGACAAAAGCAGTAATTGCACCTATCTACAAGCAAGGGAACAGGAAGGATTACAACAACTATCGAGGTATCTCATTGATTAGTATACCAGGCAAAGTATTCACTGGCATCCTGGAAGGGAGGGTGCGATCAGTCGTTGAGAGGAAGTTGGATGAAAACCAGTGTGGTTTCAGACCACAGAGAGGCTGTCAGGATCAGATTTTCAGTATGCGCCAGGTAATTGAAAAATGCTACGAGAGGAATAGGCAGTTGTGTTTATGTTTCGTAGATCTAGAGAAAGCATATGACAGGGCACCGAGGGAAAAGATGTTCGCCATACTGGGGGACTATGGAATTAAAGGTAGATTATTAAAATCAATCAAAGGCATTTATGTTGGCAATTGGGCTTCAGTGAGAATTGATGGTAGAATGATTTCTTGGTTCAGGATACTTACAGGAGTTAGACAAGGCTGTAATCTTTCACCTTTGCTGTTCGTAGTTTACATGGATCATCTGCGGAAAGGTATAAAATAGCAGGGAGGGATTCAGTTAGGTGGAAATGTAGTAAGCAGTTTGGCCTATGCTGACGACTTGGTCTTAATGGCAGCCTGTGCCGAAAGCCTGCAGTCTAATATTTTGGAACTTGAAAATAGGCGCAATGAGTATATACATAGGTCTGTTTTCAGACCAACTTTGCTTTACGGGAGCGAAAGCTGGGTGGACTCAGGATATCTTATTCATAAGTTAGAAGTAACAGACATGAAAGTAGCAAGAATGATTGCTGGTACAAACCGGTGGGAACAATGGCAGGAGGGTACTCGGAATGAGGAGATTAAGGATAATTTAGGAATGAACTCGATGGATGAAGCTGTACGCATAAACCGGCTTCGGTGGTGGGGTCATGTGAGGCGAATAGAGGAGGATAGGTTACCTAGGAGAATAATGGACTCTGTTATGGAGGGTAAGAGAAGTAGAGGGAGACCAAGACGACGATGGTTAGACTCGATTTCTAACGATTTAAAGATAAGAGGTATAGAACTAAATGAGGGCACAACACTAGTTGCAAATCGAGGATTGTGGCGAAGTTTAGTAAATTCTCAGAGGCTTGCAGACTGAACGCTGAAAGGCATAACAGTCTATAATGATAATGTATGTATGTATGTATGTATGTCTTACGAAAATTATTTTCGAATTCTTACGTTATAGCGTTTCTTCATTTATTTAATGATAATCATACAACAGAGAATAAGTCTACAATTACAGTATAAATCACAAATTTAAAACATATCAGTACGTATACTAATTAATTGTATTAATGATGATGAGCTTAGGTTAACGAAAACGTAATGAAGAAATTTATATAATGATTATAATAGCAAGGTTGGTAACAACTCACCGTAATACATATTACATACATAATTATTAGCCAACTGATCATATTTTAAACTGCTTTTAGTGAGTAAATCATGATCCTGAGCTGATGGAGAAACCTTTGCTTATTGCGACCGAAATCTAGCTTCATATTTTTCACGGCCATTCTGTTACACTTATTGCATATTCTGTGAACTGGTGAGTTACTGTGACTGGCTGTTTTCAAATGTTCACAGTAGAACGTATTTGCGTATTACTCTGCATATTTGTTTCGTATGTTACAGCGTTTGTTAATCAGTTCTGAAAACGTAGTTTGCAAGAATTCGGATTATAGCCATTTCTTATAAGAAATGTCTAATATTTATGCTTTTTTAATTCCTGGTGTATTTGTTCTTTTGTTATTGCGTTTGTTTATTTGTTTCGGTAGGACGTTTCCAATACTTCAGATCGTAGCTTTTCCTTGTAAGAAATTTCTTATCTGTGTGCTTGTATTTGTGCGCGTATTTGTTTATGATGGGCAATCCCAATAGATTTAATTCTAATCTTCTTATATTTGTATTATGTATGAATTATTCATTTTTATAATATATTCCCTAGACTTTGTAAATTAATTTTACATCATTATAATTATATTTTAATATTCCTTTTTTTTGTATTATATTTGTCTACTCTTAGCCTTTGGTCGTTCTAAATATATCTTACGTAGCTCTCCAATTGTAATCCTGTTCTTTTGTTGTATTTGTCTTAGTTCTTAAACTGTATACAAAATTTCCTCTCTCACAATTGTTTTATTGGAGAGACCAATTATGCCTGTATTACAGTATGTGCATACATTTCAAATATTTTTAGACAAATATCACCTCGTGAATAATTCGGCAACGAAACGGCAAGACATTCTAAGAAACTTCTAAATACAAAGCTGTAGACTGCACAAATTCCCTATTTAACATAGCTTCACATGTACTGATTACTATGAACGGAGTAGCAATCCGAATTGTCGTAACAGACACCGGAAAAATGTCTGACTGCGGACGACAAAAGAATGTGTATCAGAATTCGACGAAAACATTGTAATACTTGGATTCATACAACTATATTCGTACAGCACCACTTCTCTGTTTATCACGAAGTAAATACTTTAACTGTCTCTTACGAATGTTAAATATTCTTTGAATTAAAATGTGTGCTGAATCATATTACCATCAAGTATAAGTTTAGCCCCAGATGTTCCTTTTATCACCTTCATCTACCCCTGACTCTTCTGATGCGTAATTTTTCTAAGTCAAAGTTATATATGCATTAAACGTAGAATTCTCAAGTGTGCTAAAAGAAAGGTCAAGCGGCCACTCAATCTCCCCTCCTCTACTTAAATATTCAGCTTCCATCTTATCAGCAGTTATGACTGCCGACTCCTTTGGCGTTAGGAGGTAAAATGAATGCAAGCATATACTTCACTTTCACAGCAACTACTTTCTTGCTACAATATTATGTAGCTAGAAGAACGACAGCTATTTATATTAGGATAATGCAGTACCGTAGCTACGAGTGTAGCTTGAACTAAAAAGATTGAGGATTTCCTATTTTCTTCGACTACATGGTGTAGGCCACAGAAACTGTACCACTCTCAAAATATACTTCATCTATACATCTTAGTCTCAGTCTTCCTATATTCCTCCTTCCTGTTCGTTAGTAATTAAGAATTTGTTCAGGTATTCTATCGTCATTCATAGATATACCAGAATTACTCTTGTTCACATATTTCTTCCGACAATTCCTTCGTTTAATTGTTGACGGATATACTCATTTTTCAATCGGCATAAAATAATGAAACCTGCAACACTTCGGAGGAATTTCACTTCGCTTAAATTAATGTGCCATCTTTCTGTTCGGATTAAGGACCAACGTTGGCAACCGTACGTTAACAGTAGAAACCGCTCTAGCTTTAATAATATATATTGTGTTTATCGTAGGTTTCTTTTTTTTAAAATCTTTCTACATTTGCCACACATCTTTTGGAACTTGATCATCTTAAATTTTGTACTTTGTTCAATAAGATAGGAACTTTTTCAGCCAAGGGAATTCAGTGTAGAAACCTTTTCTAGAATGTTATTGTTTTGAGCTATCTTTCTCAACGTCTATGTTATATACGTCTATGTTTTCGTGTTCGAGATTGGAGCTGAAAGCGTGCTATCTTTAATTAATTTCAAGGTTGTGAATATATTACTAAATAATCAGCAAATATCACCATATTAGTATATTTTTCCAATTGGCTTTACGTCGCATCGGCAGAGATAGGTCCTATCGTGGCGATGAGATAGAAAAGGACTAGGAGAGAGAAGTTAGCGGCCATCGCCTTAATTAAAGTACAGTCTCAGCATTTGACTGGTGTGAAAATGGGGAATCCACAGAAAACAACCTTCACGGCTGCCGACAGTGTACTTCGAACCTACTATCTCCCGAATGCAAGCTCACAGCTCCGCGTCCCAAACCGCACGGCCAACTCTCCAGATTCTTTACAATCTATGGAGTTAGTTACCGGCTCTTGGAGTTAAACTTTCACACGACTGCCTCAGATATTCCCTTACTTGTCATTGAATCGGAAGAAGGTAGAGAATGAAACTTCACCATGAGCTATTTTCGTACAAAACCAACCGTAAGAGATACACATCGAGATTTATTTAGGAATTTTTGTTGGAAATATTATATCTATGATCGTACTCGATTTTATTCTAAACTGAAATATAGAGTTTCATTAAAACCCACCCAAACATTTACCCGTGATTCTGTAACAGACGGGGTCAAGTATTAAAATGAACTCAACGTAAGTCATTACAATGTTGTCAGTATTCTTGTACGAATACAGTATACATACAGAATACAATGTACATTATCAACCGTCGCGGTTAAAAACAATGTTATCATATGAAATGTTCAATCAAATAAAAAAATGAACCGGTTCTCACAATTCATGAACAGAGTGTGCTACAGATGGCCCCGTCGTATCTTTTCACTATGCTTGATAATGGTGGTATTAATAACACTTTCAGCTGTTCAGAATAATTCTTTAATTATTTCCTGATAAATTTTGTATTTTACTTCTACGTAACACGTGCTTTTATACTTTTAATTGACTAGAATTCAAACCTAATTTCAAATTTTTTCACGTGTTAATCAACTGAAATCCCAAATTATTTTACCAACTCAAAACTATTGCTTCTAGACGGACGTTGTGAACTGCCGATGGTCTTACTATATAAAGTAATTCTAAAAAATCATGGAGGTAGGTAGGCCTATAAAACGTGTAATAATAACATACTCCTTAGAAGTCAGTAAATACCTTATTTACCGCTTCGTGCTTGAAAAATACAGCCTGAAAACTATACGCGTATTAAGGCTACAATTATTTCGAAAGAGATGTATGTTGACAATTGGCCTGCAGTTAGAACTGATGATAGAATAAGTTCTTGGTTCAGCGTAGTTCACAAGGATCATCTGATGAAAGATATAAAGTGTCAGAGAGGCCTTCAGTTAGGTGGAAATATGAGTAAGCAGTCTGGCCTATGCTGACGACTTGGTCTTAATGGCAGATTGTGCAGTAAGCTTGGAACCTGAAAATAGGTGCAATGAGTATGGTATGAAAATTAGCCTCTCGAAGACTAAATTGATGTCAGTAGGTAAGAAATTCAACAGAATCGAATGTCAGATTGGTGATACAAAGCTAGAACAGGTCGATAATTTCAAGTATTTAGGTTGTGTGTTCTCCCAGGATGGTAATATAGTAAGTGAGATTGAATCAAGGTGTAGTAAAGCTAATGCAGTGAGCTCGCAGTTGCGATCAGCATTGTTCTGTAAGAAGGAAGTCAGCTCCCAAACGAAACTATCTTTACATAGGTCTGGTTTTCAGACCAACTTTGCTTTACGGGAGCGAAAGCTGGGTGAACTCAGGATATCTTATAAGTTATAGGTAACAGACATGAAAGTAGCAAGAATGATTGCTGGTACAAACCGGTGGGAACAATGGCAGGAGGGTACTCGGAATGAGGAGATAAAGGATAATTTAGGAATGAACTCGATGGATGAAGCTGTAGGCATAAACCGGCTTCGGTGGTGGGGTCATGTGAGGTGAATGGAGGAGGATAGGTTACCTAGGAGACTAATGAACTCCGTTATGGAGGGTAAGAGAAGTAGAGGGAGACCAAGACGACGATAGGGGCTGCTTGGCCGAGGCTGTAAAGGCGTGCTCGGTTCGCCAGGAAGGACGTGGGTTCGAATCCCCGTCAGGAAGTCGTAACATTTAAGAAACGAGATTTCCACTTCTGGAGGTGCATATGGCCTTGAGGTTCACTCAGCCTACACCAAAATGAGTGCCAGGTTAATTCCTGGGGGCAAAGGCGGCCGGGCGTAGAGCTAATCTCTCTACCCCATCACGTGCCGAGGTTAACAATGGTGGAAGCCTTTACCTTCCACTCCTCCAAGGGCCTTTATGGCCTGTACGGAGGTGACTTTGCTGTTTTTTTTAAGACGACGATGATTGGACTCAGTTTCTAACGATTTGAAGATAAGAAGTGAAGAACTAAATGAGGCCACAGCCCTAGTTGCAAATAGAGGATTGTGGCTAAATTTAGTAAATTCACAGAGGACTGCAGACTGAAATGAAAGGAATAACGGTCTATAATAGTAATGTGTGTGTGTGTGTGTGTGTGTGTGTGTGTGTGTGTGTGTGTGTAATTAGACGGCAATCCGATAATATACCGATCCTTTTACTTCCATATTCCAACTCGATTTAAAAATATTAAGAGGAAACACGAGCTTGATATATATCAAGACTTAAAAATAAGTTAATATGGAATGGTTTGCATTCATCCTGACCGACGACTTAGCTGTGCACAAGGATATTTTCATGGTTACCGATTTGGACAGTTGTTGTATGCAGCTGAACCTGTTACTCGTTTGTTATGTTCGTTATTATTATTATTATTATCTAAGTTTACGCTTGTTAATTCGTCTGTTGAGAGTACATGTAAGGAATACCAGCAGCTTCGTGAACTACTGAACGTTTCCATATGTAATGTATATTCACATTATGCATTTCAATAAAACAATGCACGTATATGTTTGTACGATAGTGGAGAATACTGCACATCACATTATTTCCAGTTCTCTGCAGATAGCATCTATGGATTGCTGCTTGTTAGTCCATCAAAACAAAAATAATCATGTCACAAACAGTCCATTGAATGACTTTTCCTACCAAGACGACTGCTGTTCAATCAGACAGCGTGCAAATATTGACATGTCACAGGGTCAGCGTGACGATATCCTCAACCGTATAACTTTACTTCGATGACCGAGTCCGGAGCCTCTCATATTATACATTCCTCAACTGGTCTCACGTGATTGAATTTTAATCCATTCCAGCCATCGGTCCAAAATTAAAATCCTTCCATTTTGATCGCGTGCATCCACACATCCTGGTTGTCTTCCCTGTGGCGGGTGGGAAGTTTCAGCAACACTATGAAACATGCCGCACATGACAGTGTTTGGAAAATCATGACCAATGCTCCGTAGCACAACCGTTAGCGCTATTAAGGAGCGGGTTCAATTCCCGGTACTGTCATAAATTTAAGATCGACCGGATGACTGGTATGTAGTTAAAAATGTATCGACAGGGAATCAGATCAGGGGCGTAACCAAGGAAGGGTTATAGGGTGTTAGACACGCCCCCTCCCCCATGGAATTTTAACAAAAGGAAATACAGAGAAACTGACAAGTGAAGATCGACTTAAAGGGCTCTTTTGAATTTTCATAGAGACAAAATTGTAAAACCAACAGACTTCTTGAATCTATTTTCTAAGTCGCCTCAAATGTTGGATTTTATACCGTAATGCGAACATACCATTCGCCGTTAAACTAATCACTCTGATCATATTGTTCTTGTTCTGTATTGTAATGTAAGATTTTGTAATGTACCGGTACTGCAATATGAATATCAGCATAATTTACTTGTATCAGTGCATGCACGGCCCACACACGCACAAGCACTTCATTATCTTCTGTCATCATTGTGTAACCATGCACCCCCTTCCCCCACCACCACACTCGGTCGATTCTGACTACGCTACTGCTGAGAATAGAATGACCCGCTGCCCCAGAACCACGAGACTGACACTTTATTCACTCTTCTTCTTCCTATATTGTTTTTCCCACACCTGTGGGGTCGCGGGTGCGAACTGTATAGCACACGAGAATTTCGCCCTGTTTTGCGGCCGGATGACATTCCTGACGCCAACCCTATGTGGAGCGATGTAATCACTATTGCGTGTTTCTGTGGTGATTGGTAGAGTCCTGCATGGATGCGGATATGCGCGGATTAGTGTTTAGTGTCTTGGTGGATACAAACTCTATGGCATTTTGCTGATAATTTCTAAATAATGACATTTATTGATTTTCAATCAGGTATACTCTTGTTTTTGCTTCTGGTTAGGCGACCTTTGACATTGGTATGGGAGAATAGTGATATATAAAGAGCCTTGGTACCATAAAGCCGTAAAACTGACCTAAGCCTAACTGGCTCCTGCCCGCAATTAGTAGAAGGAAGGAACAAGCGTCAATACGTCGGTAGTTGTCGCAAGAGAAAATCACTCATGAGCCTGTGACTGTAGGGATTCTTGTGCCAGTTTTCAGGCCTATTGTATTATGTTAACAGATCTACCTGTTTCAATATCTTGGGTGTAATATACTGTAGTTAACTATTTAAATTATTCGCGGATAAGCATTTTGCGGATGCGGATAACCATTCGCGGATGCGGATGCGGGAAATGCGGATACGGATATTATTTTGTAAATCCGCGCAGGGCTCTAGTGATTGGTAGTGTGGCGTCTTGTGTATATATGAAGAGGCGAGTGTTGGGAAAAACACAAACATCCAGTCCGAAAGCCAGAAGAATGAATCAACTGCGATTAAAATTCTCGACCCAGACGGGAATCGAACCCGGAACCCTCTAAACTGAAGGCCTTAACGCTGAATATACAGCCAAGGATTCGGACTGACACTTTAATCACTATATTTAAATACTTCAGCTATTTTGATGGATTACTAATATAGGCCCTACCCTATATTGTTCGAGTCAGGACGTGCTAATTTACTAGCAACACTTTTCTTGTCATCGGTTCATCGAATGGTTTTTCATTTAGTTTGAAGTAGTATGAAGAGCACTGAGGCTGATTTATGGAACACTCATGTTGAAGATGCTCTGTGTACACTTTTGTAACAGTCAGTATATATACCGGTATTCTTCGCTCGTGACCCTACATATCAGCTTACACCACCGCAATGAATAGACCGAAAAGCTCGCCCTGCTCCTTCTCTCGCGCGCGGTCTGATACTCAATTGTTTCCAGGGAACAAAAGAAGCGAGGGGAAAAATTATAGTGGTAATCTCCGCTATGTAACGAAGCAGGCGTTGATTGGAGCACACAATAGAATAGCAGTAGATACGGTGATGATAGATTAGAGGAGCGAATTATTAACACAAGTGCATAAATGAATAGTCATTGTGTTTACATAAGAAGAAGTGTAATACTAATGGCGCCGGTAAAATTAGGTAGCTTCAAGGTAAATGCATTAGTTTTTATGATTTATTTGCTTATTATGAATTTCATAAAGATTCGAATGATATGAGGATGTAAATAACGATATGGAGTGTTCTCTAATTTTCCATCTACTAATTTTTATTAGTGTTATTTAACCAAGCGAGTTGGCCGTGCGGTTAGGAGCGCGCAGCTGTGAGATTACATTCTGAAACCCCACTGTTGGCAGCCCTGAAGATGGCTTTCTGTGGTTTCCCATTTTCACGCAGTGCAAATGCTGGGGCTGTACTTTAATTAAGGCCGCGGCCGCTTCCTTCCCACTCCTAGCCCTTTCTTATCCCATCGTCACCATAAGACCTATCTGTGTCGTTGCGACGGAAGACTCATCAACCAAATACGGCAATATCGATCTTCTCACATGAGATCAATTGGGTTAAATTCCGGGGAATTTGGAGGCTAGGGACTTTTTTGGAAGCAACCAATATTAATTCTTGTCCTTGTACTGAGGTGTTGCAGCTCTTTTCGGTCACACCCCTAGTAGAGATGAGCTGCGTATACCTTTTTCAACTACATACCAGCCCTCCCGTCGATCTTAAATTTACGGGAGTACCGGTAAACGAACCCGGTCCTTAGAGGATGGCAGTTAATAGTGCTAAACGTTATACTATGGAGCATTGGTCATGATCTTCCAAATGCCGTCATGTTTCATAATGTTGCTGAAACTTCCCTCCCGTTCCAGGAAAGACAAGTATGTGTGGATGAACGTAATCAGAACGGAAAGATTTACAATCAAATCGGTTGAGAGTGCCCTCCATACGGAAGAGAATACCGAAAAAAATATCCCCAGATCATAACACTGTCACAAACAGCTTGTGTTCTTCCAACAATTGTTACAGAGTTCATCAACTCGATGATGCATAAAATGCAACTCATTGAAGAAGGAAACCTTTCGCCAATCAGTGGAGGTCGAATTCTGATACTGCCGTAAATTTTCCGCCAATATGCCTTCATCAGCGTAAGTATGTGATCGTAGAGCGTTTACCAGAGTTTTCAGCACATTGCGTGAAACAAGTAGTCTTCCAAGTTCACATTTTTCTTCTAAACGCATAGTTCAACAATCTGCGCAGGAACAGTAACACATTGTTGAAATGGTGTAGCGCAGTCCTACTACCAGCACACGGGGACTACCTGCATATCGATGTCCCATGAACACGTGTATGGCGAATATCCCATGCGGAAAACTTGTGCATATCTCAAAACGTGGTCGCCTCCTTGTTTTGGAGCCCCATGTGCAGTGGGGTTAGCTGAACTGTCGTTTTAGGTACACTAGTAGCATCTCCCTGGTTCATTCTGACGGTGAGTTGCTCCACTGCAGCGTTTCGGTCAATCACCATGGACTTCCATAGCCCATGATCACATTCCACGTCAGTGGCATTAGAAGGAATGTACGAACAAATTTGGACTTATTCTTATACTTCTTCTTCTTCTTCTGCATCTTCTTCCCGAGTACTCCAAATCTGCATGAAATGTAAATTAAGCATTGTTTTTTTACAGTTGAATATATTTGTAGTCGCAAATATTTGTGTAACGATGTATTCACTATTGCTTGTTTTAGCGATATTCCATAAAATGATATGTAAAAACGTGTTTTCAAACAAACACAAATACTTAGCCGCCGAGATAAAGGAATTACCTAGGTGCGGTTAAAATTCTCGACCAGTTCGTGAATCGAACCTGAGGGCCTATGAACCGAAGCTGACCACTCATTCAAGGAGCTAACTTAGGCTTATTATTCTGTTTAGAATAAAACTGTTAGCAAACCGTCCGTATTTTTTTTTAATTTTGCGTTGGATAAAAGCATGTTTCTCTTCTCAGCAACATGTTAATTGCCAACACCTGATTGGAGAGAAATTACCTGCTGAGGCCAGGAATATTTTTTGGGGGTTACATTCCAAAAAGTATGATTCTTTACGGTAAACAGACAGATAATATTTATCTTCTTAATTTGGCTCATACCACACGGAGACTCACAAACTGCTTGCTTGATTACCACAACGTACTGGAGTTTCCTTAACACGTGTTATTACGACTTCTAGACGATATTTTATCATTCTAAATTCTTTTTTATCAGCGAAAATATAAACTCACCTAGGTCACATAGCTGTCAGCATTCATTCGGGTGATAGTGGTTTCGAGCCCCACTGTCGGCTTTTCCCGTAGTTTCTCATTTTCACACCAGGCAAATAGTATATATGTACCTTAATAAATGCGATGCTCAAATCCTTATACCCCTAGCCCTTTCCTGTTCCATCGCCGCCGTATGACTTACTTCTGTCGGTGCGACGTAAAGCATTTTTTTTTTTAACTCAGTGGTCGCTTGTCTCTGAACGATATAAACAGTGAAGATTCTGTCTTATATGTACCCCTCTAACTGGGTTTTGGCTGTCAAAAGCGACGTGATAATCAAACTAAGTAAAGACAGATAAATTCCTCGGCAACTAAAACTCAAATTTAAACGTTCGATTTTGATATGGACGTTGGGTCAAATGTTTAAAAGCAGTTCCTTTGAAACGGACATCAGACATGATGAGGTTAAGATTTCGATAGTGCGTTTAGTTTTAATATTTTTTTAAGGAGATGTAGATCGAGAAAGCCTACATGGCTCAGGCGGCAGCGCGTTGGGCTCTCACCGCTGGGTTCCTTGGTTCAAACCCTGGTCACTTTATGTGAGATTTGTGATGGACAAAGCGGCGGCGGAACAGGTTTTTCTCCGGGTACTCCGGTTTTCCCTGTCATCTTTCATTCCAGCAACACTGTCCAATATCATTTCATTTCATCTGTCATTCATTAATCATTGCCCCAGAGGAGTGCGACAGACCTCGGCAGCCGGCACAATTCCTATCCTCGCCGCAAGATGGTGACTTCATTCGTTTCACCCCTGACCTGGTCAATGACTGGAAAACAGGTTATAGGTTTTCATTAAAGATGTATATCGAGATGAATTACCTCAGAAATAAAATAATAACTTACCATGTCACTGTCACAGCCGCCCCGCGGTGTAGGAGTAGTGTTTCTGACTCTTACCTGGAGGCCTCGGGTTCGATTTTCGGCCAGGTCAGGGAATTTTAACTGGATCTGAGGGATGGTTCGTGGTCCACTCAGCTTACGTGATTGCAATTGAGGAGCTATCTGACTGTGAGATGGCGGCCTCGGTCTAGAAAGCCAAGAATAACGGCCGAGAAGATCCGACGTGCTGACCGCAGGACACCTCATAACCTGCAGGCCTTCAGGCTGAGCAGCGGTCGCTTGTAGGCCATGGCCCTTCGGGGCTGTTGCGCCATGGGGGTCACTGCCACACGAAACACAACCTCAATCCGGAGTAATTTAATATATACCTTTCCCATCTTCAAATGGATCTATCAGATGGACAAACAATTTATTGCTGTCCACCAAGTACGTTCAGTGGTGATATTTGATCCTGCGATGCGCATGACCAACTGAGGTCATAGAAGTCGGTAATAGTATGGACAAGTAATATCAGCCTTGTACCTTTTAAGTACGAAGTAAAATACATGTCGTGAGAACTGATTCGTGAGTGGCTTGATAGTTGGGGATAGTATGACGAAGTATAAGAAATATCTCGTGAAGATATTTATCAAGCGTAATATACCTAATGGAGGAAATAATAGAAATAATGAAGGACTCATTCAGAAAGCTCGTACTGATTGACGTCTTTCGTTTGACGTCAAAGCCACAACCTTTATTAATGAAGATTAATTTTATCCACTATTATGACTGTTTCCATTTCAGTGTCTCAACAATGTTTGAATTTATAATTTAGGATTCGTCATTAACTGCTGGTGAACTGATGTCTGATTGTAAAAGTCAATCCAATACTTGTATTTCCTTTCACATTCTCACTGATAACCAAGTGACAATGGAAACTATGGCTCCTAATCAATAATGAAAATGAAAACCTACAACCTGTTTTCCAGTCATTGATCGGGTCAGGGATGTAATGAATGAGGCATATATATATAGGCTAACTGTAACTAACGATAACTAGCTCAGAAAGAAAGAGAATAGAAGCTTTTGAAATGTGGTTTTACAGAAGAATGCTGAAGGTGAGATGGATAGATCGAATCACGAACGAAGAAATACTGAATCGAATTGGTGAGAGGAGATAGATTTGGCTAAATTTGATGAGAAGAAGAGATAGAATGATTGGACACATCTTAAGACACCCAGGACTTATTCAGTTGGTTTTTGACGGAAGTGTAGGTGGTAAGAATGGTAGAGGTAGACCAAGGTATGAATATGACAAGCAGATTAGAGCAGATGTAGTATGCAATACTTACGTAGAAATGAAAATGTTAGCACAGGATAGGGTAGCATGGAGGGCTGAATCAAACCAGTCTATGGACTGATGACTAAAACGCACATATATAGGCTATTAGTTCGATAGGGTCGCCACTCCCAAAGTGATTCTAATCAATAATACTATCTTTAAATGCATTTTGTACATTTTGTCACATTGCCATTATTGATAATTCCGTGTTTCGTGTTAGTTACTGTAACTGTTACCCAGGTGCAATGTGAGGCACAGTAGTTCCAATGATAAATAGCCGTTCACAAGTTATTTATTGACCATCAATATATCTAATGATCATTACCCCATACATTGTCTCTACAAACTGATGAGCCTCACGCATTTTCTTTTGTTGAAATCAACTATATGTTTTCATCAATGTGATACTCATTGTTAGCTCCTAGCTAACGTTATAGTCGTTAGCATTTTATTAATTCCCGAATGCCATGAGAGAGACGTCAGCCATTTTAGTGTTTCAACACGTGCTAATAGGTAATACGGAGGAAAGAACCTGGAAAAACTAAGTAGGAAATATCAACAAAAATCTCCTGGATAGGAAATAAGAAACAGCAAGGTAATACTAACAAAACCATTTGAAGATTGTATGACTGTGTTAAACGGTATAGTCGAATTTGTCTCTTAGATTCCGACTAAAAGCCACACTGAAAATTATATCTTGTAGAAAATGGATGCATTTATGTGCTCTTAAACACATTGGGGAAGCTGTTTAATGTATACTATATGCGTTAAGCGTGCATACTCCTAGAATGTCGGCATACCAGAATGGTTGTCAACTTATGCTTCTTGAGATGCTTGAGATCCTCGGTCAAGGAACCGTAAAAACATTTGATTGGTATACATGACAGAAGAACCGAAACGTAGCCGGTTAAATATAATCCATTACTACTTACCAATAATGAGATAAATTTGACCCAATACTCATTCAAAATGGCTTTTGTTTATCATCGGGCGCTCTCCAGCTTACAAAAAAGCAGTAACTCACGGGAATTTAAGAAAAACCTCTAGAACCCTTATTCACATCTCAGTTCCTAGGCCAGAGCATCAGCTCACTGGAACAGAGGTTATTTTGTTAACCGCTCGTCACGGAGAGACACAGGAGATCTTTCAATTTTCGATTTAGGAAATATAAGATTCTCTTCTCTGATGGTCTTCTTGACAAGTACACTAACTTACTTGTAAGATGCGAGTCAACCGGATCTAGCTGAAATGTCTCGTACGGATTTACTTGGAGGACACACTTCAATTTATATGATCCTGTTGATTATTACTTTGTGGTGACCTCTTTTTATAGATGTAATTTCTATGTTTCGTTTAAACTACAATGATGGGAGTTTCCATCTCATAATACGTTACTCTGTTCTATAAGAAACAGCTTAAATTTAAGAAACGATTTGAAAATTACTATTCTAAATTTCTTTAATCTTAAGAGACCATTTTTTAGCTCTGTATACTAAGGTGTTCGCCTCTGTGATGTAGTGGTTAGTATGATAAGCTGCCACCCACGGAGGCTCGGGTTCGATTCCCGGCCCTTCCACGAAATTGTAAAACTGGTATGAGGGCTGGAACGGGATCCACTCAGCCTCGGGAGCTCAACTGTATATAGGATTCCCACCTCAGCCATCCTAGAAGTGGTTTTCCGTGGTTTCCCACTTCTCCTCCAGGAAAATTTCGGGATGGTACCTAACTTAAGGCCACGGCCACATCCTTCCCCCTCCCTCATCTATCCCTTTCAATCTTCCCATCCCCCACCAAGGCCCCTGTTCAGCATAGAAGGTGAGGCCGCCAGGGCGACGCACTGGTCATCCTCTCCAGCTGTATCCACCGACCCAGAGTCTGAAACTCCAGGACACTGCCCTTGAGGCGATAAAGGTGGGATCCCTCGCTGAGTCCGAGGGAAAAACCGACCCTGGAGGGTAAACAGATAAAGAAGAAGAAGATACTAACGTTGGTTCTATGCTACTCAAGCTATTACATGGATATTATTTTTCAATTTTGAGCGAAATAGCAAAGATAGGCTATAGGATGTGTTCAGAAGATTGTACAATTTTGCCTTAAGTCGCACCGACACAGATAGGTCTTATGACGACGATGGGATAGGAAAGGGCTAAGAGTGGGAAGGAAGCGACCGTGGCATTAATAAAGTGCAGCCCCAGCATTTTCCTGCTGTAAAAATGGCAAGCAACGGAAAACCATCTTCAGTGCTGCGGACATTAGAGTTCGAACCTGCTATCTGCCGAATGCAAGCTGACAGTTACGTGACCCAAACCACGCGGGTACTTGCTCGTGTCCAGAAGAGAAGGAAGATATTCCCATAGCGAGAGAACAACTTTCAAAGAAGGCGATTTCTGAAGATTGTACCAATTATTGAAACAGAGATGTAACCTTCTAAAGCCATTTCCCTGGGACTTAATATACTTTAAAAACTGAATATATCACAAACTGATTGTACATTTCACAGTGAATTGAGCAAAGCTTGTCAGATGCAACTATTCCGGAATATCGACAGAAATGACACTTAATAGGAAAGAACTGGGAGGTCTACAGAGAAAACATGATCAACGATCATTTCCATTTCAAGAAACAAATGCCGGGCTGATTATCTCGGTCGGTAGAGCGCTGACCTTCTGAGCCCAACTTGGCAGGTTCTGTCCTGGCTCAGTCCAGTGGTATTTAAAGGTGACCAAATACATCAACTTCGTATCGGTAAATCTAATGGGATGTTAAAGAACTCCTGCGGAACAACATTATGGCACTTCGATATCTCCTAACACCGTAAAGGCAGTAGTTAATGGGACAACAAATCTTCTTCTTCTTCTTCTCCTTCTTCTTCTTCTTATTTATCTGTTTACCCTCCAGGGTCGGCTTTTCCCTCGGACTCAGCGAGGGATCCCACCTCTACCGCCTCAAGGGCAGGGACGAAAAATCAATAGCATTAATTCTTGATTAATTATGCCCAAATAAGGAGCACGTCTGAACTCATTAACGCTTTTTTGGTTTCCTCCTTCTCTTCCCAATATCTCTTCATCCTCTCGCTATGCTCCTTTTCACGTTGTTCATATAGTCAGGTGGGCTTTACAGAAAATTTGTGTTTGTGAATTGAAAACCTACAACCTGTTTTTCAGTCAGTGACCGGGTCAGGGTGGAATGAATGAAGTCGAGGATGGGAATTGTGCCGGCTGCCGAAGCCTGTCGCACTCCTCTGGGGCAATGATTAATGAATGGCAGATGATATGAAATGGAAGTGGAGAGTGTTGCTGGAATGAAAGATGACAGGGAAAACCAGAATAAGTGGGGAAAAACCTGCCCCGCGTCCGCTTTGTCCAGCACGAATCTCACATGGAGTGATCGGGATTTGAACCATGGAACCCAGCGGTGAGAGGCCGACGCGCTGCCACCTGAGCTACGGAGGTTCTGTGTTTGTGAATTAAGGTTCTGAATTTTATTCTATCTTGAAGGTTTTTAAATGCCAATTTCATTTAGGTCTCCGCTGATTCCCTTTAGCCAATTATTTTCTTTGTGAGCCATTCTATATAAGTGACCATAAACTTGCAATCGCCGTTTCCTGATTTTATCTGTTATTTTCTCTGTAACCTGATAGATTTCATGTAATTTCTTTTTCATCCAAATTCCGTTTTCGCATTCTGGTCCTAAGGTTTTCTTTCCTATTTTTCCATCATCTTTATTCGAGATTTGCCACCAATTATATTAGTTTCAGGTGCATAAAGTGCTCCTGTTTTAACTACGATGTTATAACGTTGTGATTTTGCCTTTGTTGATACATTTCTTTATTGTATCTGTTCCAAGTAATTTTGTTTGCTATTCGAAGTTCTGCGATTCTTTCTTTGTTAGCTTGTTCAATATTTTCACCTTGGTACTTTACATTAATTATTGTTAAGAAAATAAACTTTAGCCTATTCTTTATTTTCATTAATGGTTTTATTAATCTGATGATGATATTTCATCCTGTAACATCATGTAAACAGTTACTTTTTTCCGTTTCTTTCTTGTCTTTTGTCTTTTTTGTTATTTGCTCTACGTCGCACCGACACAGGTAGATCTTATGGTCACGATGGGATAGGAAAGGCCTAGAAATGGTAAGGAAGCATCCATGGCCTTATTTATGGTACAGCCCCAGCATTTGGTTTGAAAATGGGAAACCATGGAACACCACCTTCGAACCCACTATCTCCCGGATGCAAGCTCACAGCTGCGCGCCCCTGACAGCATGGCCAACTCCCCCGGTTTCCTTCCGTTTCGGGGACATTATGCTTTTTATACAATATTGTAAACAAAAATGAAAAGCTTTAAACAAAAACTGGAAAAATCAAATTCCAGTTCACTGTGTGTAACGCTATTGGGTGAAGCCATAAGGTAGTGGAAAATGGATGATGATAACCATATTCCTAATATGAGTGAATCGCTGCTGCCGTGCAATAATTTCCAATTTATACATCGACGAGTGTTGATTATACAAGAAGCACAAAAGCCTATTAGAGCTTTAGACTGTCAAGAAGACGGGTGTCCAGCAAAATGGCCTATAGATATTTTAGTGCCACGTGGTTAGTATGACATCATTCTCAGCTGTATTGCTTGGCATTCTTGACCGGATCCGCTGCCTCACAAATCAGAAAGCATATCAATTGCCCACAGAATACTTAAGGCATCCCGTGCCAGTCCTATGCCCAAAATTAAAATCCCTGGACTTTATGACAATCGAACTCGGAGCTACTCTTACACCACGGGACAGACAGAAATAGGAAATAAGAGAGAATTGCTTGTAACTTAAAACATGAAAAACAGATCATTTTGGACACTGAGCAACAAATGACAGCAAATTTTACAATAATATAGGTTTTTCTCAAAATAAAAGTATCCAGGATGGAGAAAACATTGAAAAAGTACCAATTGTGGATGGAAATTATTTTCCAAAAATAACTGTTACAGGTCGGAAAGGACTAAATGAATTATTTATTGTAGTGGATTTTGCTAACCGTGTAAAAAGAGAAACGTGATTTTAAGATTTTTTGTGTACCTTTGTATCATATTTATATATATCATTTTAATAATCCGCTCGCTATATATTCATGTGAAGTAACTGGATACATTACGTCATTGGAAGGGGTAATAATTTCGATAAACTGTTAGTAGCTCTTCTGCCGACATCAAGTGTTTACATAGCCCAACAAAATTAATACGTAGCCTCGTGACTTAAATACGGGGGGAAGAAGCTCATAAAGAAAATATCTTGCTTAAACATGGAGGCATAAATAAACCAAGAACCAATTTTGGAGAAGGAAGTTTACATAGTTAATAGGTGTACGGTAATCTTGGAGGTGCACGGAACTCTGAGCTGGGGACGCTCTACTGATAATACCCTAGCTTATTCCACTCTGGGAATCACAGTTCGGTATAATTGGCTATGCGGTCTCGATTGAAGGAGAGGAGAAAATTTATATTGAGACCCTGTTATGAACTTGAGTTCTATATTTAGCAACTACGTGGAGTTATCCTGAAAAAATTCAATTTTGGACGTCCTTTATCATCCGGCAGCTATACTGGCGCATTGTGTGCGCTACATGACAACTATCGGTGGATTGAAACTAATAATAATAATAATAATAATAATAATAATAATAATAATAATAATAATAATAATAATAATAATAATAATAATAATAATAATGTTTACTACGAATAAAACACTCATGGCTTTATTGTAATTTAATCCAGGATGATCCAGTTTGTACACGCACACACACAATTATACTTGACAATGGATGACAACACTTTACAATTTATAAAAATATCTTGTCCTGACAGCGGGTCTTCAGCTGGCAGTCTTTACCTGGTACGGTGTTATATCGTAATCTTGATTGACAGGTCCCACCTTTCACTTTGCTACCCACGCACCACAGTCACTTCGTATAGCAGCACCATGCAGTCAAGCTCGAAAGCACGTCCGTTGGCTTCACAACGCACGACTGCTGTGCACGTGGTCCGATTCCAAACAAGACACGCTTCATTTCCTTCACACTGAGCAATATGAGGACACGTCGGCGTCCCCGAACTATGTGGAAGACGACGATTTGAAAAGTGAAGGAATTATTATTGATTATTATTATTATGATGCTTACAAGACAATGAGAATTACATTAAATTATATTGCTACATATATACAATTTACAGCATTAGGACCAATTTTCAAATATGGATAGAAAGGTCTGCAATCCATCTCATTCCTTCTGGAGATGCTGAGTGGAGTTCATCCAAGAAGCCGGGATATGCACGTAGAGGGCACTCTTGCACAATATGCTTGGTGGTTTTCAATTCAAAACCGCAATCACATTGGGGAGAATTTATCCAACCCCATTGATACAGGGCTGCACCAGTTCGACCAGTACTACATCGAATCCTGTTTAACCTTGACCAGACTATACGAGGTAGGTTAAAGCCAGCAAGCCTTGTAGTGGGATCACTGATTGAAAGTAGGCCATGAGGTGTCGAGTTTAACCATTAATCTCTCCAGGCATTTCGGAGATTGAACCTGGTTGACATATGAGCTACAGTCGTCTTGCATGATGAATGGGAAGAGCATCACTTTCCAAGATCCTACACCACAGGCGACCAAGAGCTTGCTTGCTGTCTCCAAAGATGGGGTGGTACAGGCAACCATTGGGAGGGAGCACAACGGAGAGTACCAGAGATGATACGCATTGTTTGGCGAAGTTGAATGTCCACTAGATGGCAGTGAGAGCTATTAAACCAAATGCCTGCACAATATTCAGCTAGGGAATATACAACAGCCCGAGCAGTTATCCTGAGTGTACTGGCGTCGGCACCCCATGATGTTCCAGCTAACGTACTAAGTATGTTATTACGACTTTTCAGTTTTGCAGCGTTTTTCCAATATGATTTCGGTAGGTCAGTTTCCCTCGACAGAACATCCTCGACAAATAGAATAAGAAGGTCCGACTCCGTATAGGATTAAATGGAGCGGGAGATAGAGAGAACAATTCCAATTATTTTTTTATTTTAATCTATCGACAAAAGCTTGTTCAGTTTTGTGTATTACTTGATGACGAAAATATACCTAATAGTTAATAATAGGTAGGCCTAATATTCACGAAACAACAAACAGGTAATTTACTGTAATTATCATAAAATCTCTGTTGATATTTAAAACAAGTGTTCAAAGTACCCACTCTCTTTGAATACACATCCTCAGATAGTCGCCTCACCTAAATCCGACAACATACCGATATTCCTGATAGAGTACATACCACTTAACATGATTTAGATTTCTCTTATGAAGAATTGCTAACAAATCACTCAGATCAGCAAAGACAGTTAGGTATTCCCTTTCAATGTCTCGAATTTCGTATCAGAATATAGGTTGAAAATAGTTTTGAACCCTTGTTGATGCAACCTGAAATTTTTTTCTAAATTTATTAGCGTTCTGCACATAAAATTATGTATCCTTGGTTTGTGTTTAACGTTTTTCAATAACTTGTTCGCTTGGTATTATTAAACACAACACATTTTCTGTATATTTATTTATTGGGAATATCGTCAAAATGAGGCACAGTCAATCTTGCACGTTTTAGCCGAACTAATGTCAATTTCGTCTTTGTTTCAGGTATGCAATTGGAGTACATTGATGACAAACTCAATCTTTAAATGGTGAGTAATTTCCTAATACGTATAATTACGGATCAACAAGTTATCCGTTGGAAGCCTTTCAATATTCCTTAGAATAGTGAATTACACAGAAGGACAATGAGCATTGTGCACTAAGAAGTATGCATTGGATGGTACTGAATCATTATTGTTACAGATCAGAAATGCACACGATCACCAAAAATAGAGCAATGGGACGATTACGTATATTATGTAGTACTTAGACCATTTACACTCAATAGTGAGTCGCATTCCTTGTACTGCGGTTCACGCTGCAGCACAGTCTGGTTTGGAGTACGACAGACGTCGGATGTTATCCTGAATAAGATAGGTTGACAGTTGTTCAAACCGTGTGTTTCAAATCCCATATACTGCGGCAGCTGGCATTCCAACTGGTGCCGCGCATGTTCGACATGGGCCATATCAGGCAAGCGGGCAGGCAATGATGTAATGCAGAGATGACTTGGCGACCTGTGCCATGTTCAGTCGAGCATGCTGGAATGTGTCATCTGGAACCAAGGCTATATTTGCGATGAGATGGGCATAGGATCTCATCAACTTACTGCTGAGCCATCAATGTGTCACGTAACACTGCGAGAGCGAATCGGATTTCGTAGGCCATGGCTCCCCAGGTCATAATGTATGACACCGGGAAACGGTGCCGCTCTATAGCGAGGTTCGGTTTGCGGCGTTCGCTAGGGATCCTTCACACTTGGGTATGTTGATCATCATTCCCCATAACGAATAATAATGTTATTTGTTTTACGTCCCACTAACTACTCTTTTACGGTTTTCGGAGACGCCGAGGTGCCGGAATTTAGTCCTGCAGGAGTTCTTTTACGTGCCAGTAAATCTACCGACACGAGGCTGACGTATTTGAGCACCTTCAAATACCACCGGACTGAGCCAGGATCGAACCTGCCATGTTGGGGTCAGAAGGCCAGCGCCTTAACCGTCTGAGCCACTCAGCCCGCCTCCCCATAACGAAGCGACACACATCGCTAGTCTGTGGAGTTAGAAGTTGCTGGGCTGGCCCCACTGCAAACGAAGCCGGAGTTAATAGCAGTGCAGGTAACGGGTACTGAGATTACAGGTTCGGCTCCGCAAAGCGTCTGAACCTGATTCGTGGGAACGTAGAGACCAGCATTGTGAACAGTGTCACTCCTAGCACACGATCCGCCTATGTTTTCGATTTGCGGATGTCTTCGTCCGTCCTGAGGCGGTCCTATGTGTGAGGGTGCTTTTTACAATTGGGCTTTACGTCGCACCGGCACGGATAGGTATTTTGGCGACGATGGGATAGGAAAGGGTTAGGATTGGGAAGAAAGCGGCCGTAGCCTTAATTAAGGTAGAGCCCCAGCAATTGCTTGATGTGAAAATGAGAAACCACGGAAAACCACCTTCAGGGCTGCCGACGGTGGGGTTCGAACCCGTATCTCCCGAATGCAAGTTCACGGCTAACCGTACTGCCAGCTCACTCGGTTGGTGCATTCTCGTATCCACTGCTCCCAACAGCGCTGGGCAGTATGTCGGAACGATATTCATGGTGAATATTGTAAGGCGTGACAACCACGCAGCGGTTCTCAACCCGATTACAAGTGCTGTCTCGAAAGCAATCAGTTGCATAAATCGACGTTATTGGCACCTTTCCAGCATTTTCTCACCCCTTACGCTTGCGTGGTATTGTCTCGTGTTTCTCGTGATACTGGGACTTCGACTACACGCCAGAAAATTGCTCGTCGGTGCCTGCACACCACATGCATTTCTCGGGGACTTTTGCGAAGTTTGAATTTAATCAATAAAAATGATATTATTTACATACGTACACTATAACCACACGACTTTCTCTTCCATCTAGTTTTTCACTGTCTCAAGAAAAAAAGTTATTTTTGCAGGACAAATAGTTTCTGAATGTTCTCATTATGGGATATTTCTAGGTATCAATGAATGAAGAAATATCATTGGTGACGTGTCATCTTATTGTGTTCTCTGAAATCTGTTTTCGTTGTGTGATCTAGCAAATATATACTGTATTACGCTCTAACTTATATCAAGCAATCCTCTACTCTAACCTCTTGCCGAAATTATGTACCATAAAAGCGATCAGTGTTCTAAAATTACAGGTAGCACGAAAAGAACCATTTCCAAACTTAGTAAAATTTCTTCACATACTTTCTTCGAATAATATATGATTGACAATCTGAAATCAACCCTCGTAATACTTAATACATAAAGATAAGGTCATCATTCCTTCAACATACATTTTAAAAGTTCGGAATGGTATGCAGGTCGCGTAGCCAGTCCGTATTTATTTTGTTAAGGTCGAAATCTTGTTTGTCACGACACATTGGGATTATGTGCTCATTAGCATGGTGCGTTGCGTTACCTCTAAATGACGTGTGGAATTAGCGAGCTTTGTTTCAGAAGGTCTTGCTCAGGTCACGCGCGTAATTCCAATACGGCATTGCTAATGTCTTCCTAACAGGGATTCTGCATGCGATAGAGTTCATAAGTATTTTCCTGTTGCATATGGATGTGGTTACTAGCAGAAGTTGACAGATGAAAAGTAGAATAGAAGGTTCATGTTTTTTGTGATGATTTGCTTTAAAGACTAATCTCCCCGTGTCTCCTACTGTACTTTGAATTTAATAAAAGTAATTTGAGTCTTAATGTAGAATATGTTTTTTCCGGACTTACTTGGACAAAAGTGACCCACGGACAGCGTTATTAACAGCCGTATAGAGGAGACGTTTTCTTCGTCGTGATCGTAGTAACCCTAAAATATCATCTATATATGTTAATAAAATCCCTATTCCAACTGCCTTTCATGGAATTTTTAGAAAGCAGGAATGTTTAAATAGATGACATTGGCTCCAGATACAGGTTATTACCTACACTTCACCAGGTCCTCCCAGCCCAAACTTTGCAACATTTTCGTAATGCTACTCTTTTGTAGGATATCGCCCAGAACATATCGAGCTGCTTTTCTTGGGATTTTTTCCATTTCTCGAATCAAGTAATCTTGGCGAGTGTCCCACACACTGGATCCATAGTCCAGTTAGCGTGAGGTAAGGACAATGGAACGGAAATATGCACAGTGACGTTATGAGCTTGGGTTTGTGCTAATAACTTGTTAGGAAAACCTGGTTTCACATGGAACGGAGATAATTGAAGTTGAAGTCAAGTTGAAAATGTGATAAACGGGAAGTGTGCTACGATACATAAATCTAGGAAGTGTTATTCACACCTGGATTCTACCCTATATTTTTCCATTGTTGTCAGCGTGTCGTGCTGTCAGTCATATTTGTGAAGATGTGCGTCATATTTCATATGCCAGTAGCTACAAACAGTTTTAAGATAGTCATACTGAGAGACGTATTCACCAATGGTATAAATGAAGGACCGTAGTGATACATCATGGATCATGTCACAATTCGTTCGCAGTACTGCAATTTCTGCACACGGACTATTGTCAACTCACTGGGACTGTCAACTTATTAGACTATGTGGTGATAGCTTTACAAGTATCATAAAATGTACCAGGCTGAACGGCACTTCACTTCAGCAATTGCCTTGCTCATCAGGCATGGGAATATGGCATCTGCACCTAGACAGGAGATGATGGCAATATGCGCGCTAGCATAACATTGCACGACTTTGGTACATGTCTTCATAAGGAACTTGAGACTCAAAGCCAGCGAAAAAAAGCAACGACCTACTGGAATGAGTAACCAACCATTTCAGAGGTGGGGAGAAAATGGAGAATTCTAATTGGAAAAGAGTATTCGTCTGATTCACGCCAGACACATTGCAAATTCTCATTTGTAAACATTTTGTACTTTTTGTGGGTAATGTAGAGAATACAGTCAAACAGTTAATGCCATTTATATTAGTCTTATTGCATGCTCCTACGATTTTCTGTCGTTTGCTGGGTATTAGGTAAGGTGCAGTCTACAAGATACCAGTTTTCTAGCCATTATATACACTATCCTATTGAGAATATTTTATACTCTACCGTAAATTACAAATTACTATTATTATTAATATTATAAATTGAGTAATCCTATGGTGGCATACTGTATGGTTACCATTTATCTGCACTTTCGGCAAATAATAATAATAATAATAATAATCATAATAATAATAATAATAATAATAATGTTATTTGCTTTACGTCCCACTAACTACTTTTTAAGGTCTTCGGAGACGCCGAGGTGCCGGAATTTAGTCCTGCAGGAGTTCTTTTACGTGCCAGTAAATCTACCGACACGGGGCTGTCGTATTTGAGCACCTTCAAATACCACCGGACTGAGCCAGGATCGAACCTGCCAAATTGGGGTTAGAAGGCCAGCGCCTTAACCGTCTGAGCCACTCAGCCCGGCTTTCGGCAAATTATAAATGATTATTAATATCTACTTTTTGTTTGCTTGTTTATTTTGTGTTTTTATTTCAATTCATTTGAAGTTGCCGAGTTATAATTAACATTCAGTTGTGGTACAAGTGTTGATAGACTTATTATTATTATTATTATTATTATTATTATTATTATTATTATTATTATTATTATTATTATTATTATTTTCGTAATGTTACAAGTCGCTTACAAGTGTGGAGCTAATAAAAGTTAATAGTATGATTGTTAAGTTACAATTGCCACTCAACAATGGACATGTAATATTGTAAAGTTACAATGGTCTCCCCACTGTGGCCAGTAAATTTCATATAATTAGTGTTTCAGTTGCCGATATAAGATAATTCTCATAATTGAAGACGATCACGAACTAAATATGACCTGCCGAGAATAGAAGCCTGGATTTCTGAGTTACAGAAAGGCTTGCTGACCGTACACAGCGATGCCGCATTATTATTATTATTATTATTATTATTATTATTATTATTATTATTAATATTATTAGTATTAATGAGTCTGAGTCGTTGGCTGAATGGTCAGCGTACTGGCCTTCGGTTCAGAGGGTCCCGGGTTCTATTCCCGGCCGGGTCGGGGATTTTAACCTTCATTGGTTAAATGGCCCGGGGCTGGGTGTTTGTGCTGTCCCCAACATCCCTGCAACTCACACACCACACATAACATTATCCTCCACCACAATAACACGCAGTTACCTACCCATGGCAGATGCCGCCCACCCTCATCGGAGGGTCTGCCTTACAAGGGCTGTACTCGGCGAGAAATACCCACACGAAATTATTATATTAGTAATGAAACATCGTCATTTACTTTTCCTTTTTGTGTAGTGAGATGTCAGTCAGTACTTTCATTCTGTAAAGCCAGATCATCAGTTGCACATTTCGTTTCGGAAATATTTCTAGTGATAATCTGTTGGTGAATTGTCTGTTATACAGTAGTTTATGAGGATATTAAAAAATAAAAAGTTTATTCGTTTTAAACATACCGCAAAAAATTATTCATGAGTCAGTACTCCTTAAGCTACATTGGTTAGTTTTGTCTGGTAACCATAAATACTTCTGATGACATTTGTGTCATTTTCCAGCACAGATGATTTTACCTGCTCTCTGGAATCAGAACATCCCATAACATTCCATAACATAAGCTTTCTAAAATCCCTAATAACTATCACTAGGCGTTAAAACATTGTGAGCGAGTAGATTTTATCGCCTCACTTTCCTTTAGTGGTGCTCTCAGAGCCAGCCGTAACTTGCCTCTCGTCCTGATTATAGCCGTCCTTATAAACACGTCGCGGTAAACGTATTTTATTTCTTATCGCACACTCTCCTTGCGCTGTGACTCTTGGTTCCTAATTAAAGGTTTTATGATTTATAGAAAAGGACCGAGTATCTAGGAGATTTCAATCAATCACTGCTGATCTGCATTAAGGGCAGTCGCCCAGGTGGCAGATTCCCCATCGGTTTTCCTAAAAAATGTTACCACGCTTGAATTATGTTCTATCACCAATAATGTCCCTTTTAGTACTTCTTATTCTTTTCCATCTTCATTCTAGCGTTTTCTTAGTAGAGGGTTCTGTTCCCCGAATCCTGGAACGACACATTGCCAGATCGACTGAATCTTGAGGGTGAAGGCCGAAAACAAGCCATCGATTGTCGCGTTTTGAACGATTCTGGCAACAATGGAAGGAATAGATCACAGAATATGTCCGTATCAGCAAAGCCGACCACGTTTCATCCTCTCTGCAGTTATGTGATATGGCTTTTAGTGCCGGGAATGTCCGAGGTCAAGTTCGGCTCGCCAGATGCAGATCTTTCGATTTGACTCCCGTAAGCGACCTGCGCGTCGTGATGAGGATGAAATGATGATGAAGGCGACTAATACACCCAGTCCTCGTGCCAGAGGAACCATTTATGGTTAAAATTCCCGACCCTGCCTGGAATCGAACCCGGGACCCCTGTGACCAAAGGCCAGCACGCTAACCATTTAGCCCTGGAGCCGGAATTCTCTGCAGTTGATGACACTCGAAATTGTCATTGGAAGTTAACATTTGTAATATGCTTGAAGAAGGAGCTACGCATTATCTAATGAAGCATTAGCATTTCAATGGCAAGGAGGTTTTCAGCATCCTATAATTCTGTCTAATATTTGATGGTATACAGTGCAACACAATTAATGATCATGTTATAGATCTTGTATTTGATGGATTATCATTCTTTCGTCACATAGCACCTCTATAAATTCCCGCCAACGCATCCGACCTGGTTTGCTCATCTCAACCAATGCTACCATCACTTTGAAGCTGTGGGTCATAATACCGGAAATGTGTACCCTGATGAAATTTCATCCGTTCGTGTGGGGCGCAAACAGTGTTGCCAACTTACGTTTTCAAGATCCGCTTAATACTACTAAAATCCGCTAAAATTCCGCTAAGAAATCCGATATCAAATAATGAGCAATAAAATGAGCAATAAGAAGAAGAAGAAAAATGTCTGCACTCACCTGATCTGTGATTTTCACTGGAATTAACCCCCTGCCTTCGAGCCGGCGAGCTAAAAATAGGCGTTTTACTGCCGGGTGCAAATTAGGTGAATCCCCTACCCCAAAGGCCGCACACAAAACAGGCCAGATCATTAAACGGTCTTCCTTCATACATAAATATAAATGCTACTCTTTCACATTTTCATTATCTGTCGTCATTCGTCAACTAAGAGATAAGTAGCCATTCCCCACGCATTACAAATTTATGATAACATGATCTCATAACACCAAATCCAAATAATATGTTTTCCTCATGTGACTGCTAGCTCCTGACAAGAAATACGGAATAGCTCGGAGAGAGACTGGAGTACAAATTTTAAAAAAATTAAAATTAAAAAAGTAAAACAATAAATTCCACTATAATAAATCTAGAATTCCGCCAAAAAAGTCCGCTTTCCGCTAAATGATATATTTCTCCGCCGACAGTCTTCTAATTCCGCCAAATTTAGGGGAAAATCCGCTAAGTTGGCAACACTGGGCGCAAAACGTATAGCATCAGTCACCAATAATTCACGTTCCATGGGGTTTATTGGGATGGTCGTTCCGTATCGTGATTTGCCTCTGTAGGTAATCTATAATATTGTAGCAGCAAACATGACATCACCAGGGTTGAAAGTTACATATGATGGTATCTTTGATTAAAATACCAAGCTTTAACAAACCACAACTGCCACTGAGAAACTCGCTGACGAAGAAGTTAGCTGAATATCGCCCAGAACTGCAGAGGTGGATCTGATTGACCCACATAGTAAATCCTTCCTCCAGTCACGTAATTTGCACCATAATCTCGAGGAGGGATTCGCAAGCAGTCAATCGCAGAAGCGGATCAGTTAATCATACCTACCGTATGAAATTTCACTTGTAATTAGTCATTATCGAGAGTTTCTTTTTGTTGGTTTCACTAAATGGCCGTATTGTCCTCATAGTGTGACGTTCACTGGTAGAGAACCGTAGGCCCTACAACTGATGCTACCTGCTGATCGAACTACGAATTTTCAAGAAAAGTCAACTGTCCAACGTCCCGACCGAAGAGTGTGCTGATAGTGCAGTCATCTGTCAACTATTCGTGAGTTGTTATGGATGTTTGACGACAAACAAGAAAGGTCACCGTTGACTTTTTAATGTCGACGCGTTTTGTTTTGTTACATAGTTTAAGCACAGTGAAAGTATGAGTTCAAACAAGAAACTACAGAGGTGTTACTTCCATTGTGAATGGGAACATTATTATTATTTTACTGAAATAATGGGAAAATGCAATGTTATGTAATGCTCTTGCTACGAAAGGTAATGCTGAGAGGCATTTCACAACAAACCGTCATGAAATAAATACTGACTTCCCTCTCAACAGTGAGATAAAAAAAGCAAAATTGAAACCGTTTTGAAATCAGCTGATTGGACAATAATTTTGATGAACTTCACTAACACTACTACTAAAAGTAAAGCCCCTACTCTTGCATCTTATTCTGTGTCTCAGCTTATCATTGAAAGAAAAACTATTTGAAGATAAGAAGCTGGTGAAAGAAGCCTTCGCAGAACCTGCAGATCCTCAATTTGATGATTTTAAAAATGAATCTGAATAATATCTTCTATAAACTCTCTTCAAATCTCTGCTAGACTAGTAAAAGGAGAGTGAACGTATGTCTACTGATGACGGATGACTTGGATTCCGGCTGCTGTTTCTCCCTCAAGCTTCACTAATACTGCTAAAAGGAAAGACGCTACTTATTGAGTGTGTCAGATTTTCACTGAAGGACATAGGTGGTACATCCCAATTAACAGTGCTTTTAATATGTTTTTGTTAAGGAAGGAATTTGGAAAACCATTCCTCTTAAAGGCCACTCTAGAGGAGAGGACACCTACTCAATCGCGAAAGAAAAATAAATTAAAATTCCCTGCCGCCATGCCGAAAGATTTTGGTGCCATGAGATCTGTCTGATACAGTACAAATAGCTGACACATTTGCAATAATTTTAACACCTTCCCGTCGATCACTACCATAGTTAAACCTTAGAACAGACCAGCAGAAATGTTCTAACGCTTAATCAGTTATACGGCGATAATTTCATTATTGTCACGCATCATAACGTAAGAAGTAATATACTGTAGGCTTTGTGGAAGAGCTCCTAAGTGAGGAAGAAGTAAACGAGAATTATCACGACAATAGAAGTAGTATTCAATAGGATTTATTAACGAATAAGCCTCCTGTAGCTCCGCTTCATAAAGTAAAACTCTAGAAAGACAAGGATTGGAATCTGCAGAAGTACAGAGCACAGCTCTGAAGGGGGACCGAAGTGTAGAGTTTGTTCTTTTCCTTTTCTCCACCATCGGTAATAACTAGCAGATGTAATGAAATACTGACACAATAGGCAAGACGGCAGCCCGTCACGGAGCTGGAGTGGGAAATGAAACCCAGCATGACGCTCCAAAGAATGCGACGTGGCAGAAGGGAGAGACAGTGTTAGAACACACTCCTAAAACCAAGTGAATGTGCACCTCATAATATACTATCAACATTCAAGTACAAATTTAAACATAATTCTTGTCATGTTACACTAACACAAAACTAATTGAAAAAATTGGAGCCCAAGAAAACATTGCATTATTTAGAGCCCTTGAAAGTATCACACACCAGTGGTATTCAACATTTTTATTCGCATACACCGGTATCAATTTTGTACGTACAAATATACACATTCCTTAATTTTGTATCTTCACACAATGAGCAAGAGGCTGTATGGTTTTAGTCACGTAGCTATCAGTTTGCATTCGGGAGATAGTGAGTTCGAACTCCACTGCCGGCAGCCCAAATGATGACTTTCCGTGGTTTTCTATTTTCACTTCAGAAAATGCTGGGGCTGTACATTAATTCCGGCCACAGTCACTTCCTTCCCACTCCTTGCCCTTTCCTGCCCCATCGTCGCCATAAGACCTATCTGTGTCGGTACGATGGAAGACAAATTGTAAAATAATATATATAACTACACACCAGTTCGTGCACGTCCGGAATTTTGGTTGAATGATCAGCCTCGTTGCTTTCCGTTGAGATCGCCTTGGATTTAATTCCTGGCCGGGTCGAGGATTATATATCCAACTGATTAATTCTTCTGATTTGAGGGATTAGATGTTTACCTCAATACATACCTCTATATACTCACAACAAAACACGCAATAATGAATATATTCCTCCACGTAAGGCTGGCATCATGAAGATCATCTCGTCGTAAAACAGGGCCAAATTCACATGTGCGACACAGTTCGTATCCCAAACCCATTAGGGTATAGGGAAAGTGATAGAAGAATAATAAGGAGGAGGAGACAGTCGTTTGTGCGCTATTCAACGTTATTTATTTATTTATTTATTTATTTATTTATTTATTTATTTATTTATTTATTTATTTATTTATTTATTTATTTATTTATTTATTTATTTTCAATTAACGTTACTCTTGTTTATCCATGATTGTAGGTTGCCTAGATTGACAAATCTAACAACATATTTAGTTTACGAAATAGTATATGACAATTCAGTAAGAATAATCGACCAATTACTATTCTGAAACATCAGTAATTGAGATTAAATTATGAAATATCGAAATACTGTAATGCCACCAAATTTCTAAATTTGAATTGCGAACCATAAAGCTAATGAATTGTACATAAACTATTTATGAACGGTTTCTAATAATTCTTACAGAACCTTTCACAGGCGTATGGACACACTCCAGTAATCACGTAGGCCTATGTCTCAGGAAGAATTATAGTAGAAAGTGGATACCTCGTGAGTACTTTCCTTCTAGCACCCGTCATTGAATCAATTTCTACTTTTCTGTTTCTATGTCTTAAATGTTCGGCTGAATTTTGTTCTTGTCTTGGACGAGGTGCATAATGATCAGAACGAGTTCGATTTATTTTTGGCTATTTTCATTTTTTTGCTATTTCTTTGCTACTTGGTTTACGTCGCATCGACACAGATAGGTCTTATGGCGATGATGGGATAGAAAAGGCCTGGGAGGGAGAAGGAATCAGCCGTGGCCTTAATTAAGGTACAGTCCGAACATTTGCCTTGTGTGAAAATGGGAAACCTCGCAAAACCATCTTCAGGGCTGCCGACAGTTGAATTCGAACCCACTATCTCCCGGATGAAAGCTCACAGCTGCGCACCCCTAACCGCACGGCCAACTCGACCGGTTTGTTGCCTATTTTTTAAATTATCATGGCAAGCAAAATCTACCGCAATACTCAACTTAGCAGGTTCGAACCTTGCTCAGTCCGATGGTATTTGAAGGTGCTCACGTACGTCAGCCTCGTGTCGGTAGATTTATTGTCACATAAAAGAACTCTTGCGGGACTAAATTCCGGCACTTTGGTGTCTCCGAAAACCGTCAAAGTAGTTAGAGGAACGTAAAGCAAATAACATTACTATCCACTGCAATAAGTGATTTTTAGAAAATGTGTTTTGGGTAGAATACATGCTGGAAAAGAAAACCAGGTATTAGAGAGTGGATGTTGATTGAAGGGTTCTTGAGGCTTGAACATTATTTTACTAATAAAATGATCACTTGGATAGTTCGCTTCGATATCGTCAGGTGTGAAAAATGCATACCTCTCAAAACTAGGGCTGGTACTCTTGTATCAGAAGTGAATAATAAACAGTCTCTGGTTACTGGTATGAGAAAAATTAATATTCATAGCAGAAGAAACATCGGTTGATATACAGTATTAGAAACATGACCATGAAATCGACATCACTTAGTAGGATTTAAAAGAACGCAAATGGAAGTGAAGTTCATCCTCTTTCATCTCCTATCGCTGAAACACACAGATGAATCTGGGAACTGTATGCGATGAGACGACTTTAATTCTGCACTCCTCGTTGCGATGACGGAATATTGATGTAGGCTCAAAGCTTTCTCCTTAGCATGGATCCCGCACAACGTCCAAAGCCCCCTTCGTGGAAAAGCAAACAGACCAGTCACTGTCTAGAATCTTAAAAGTAGTGTAAATATGTAATTACAAAGTTTGTACAGTTCTCTTGAAGGATTACTACTCTCTAAAACATCTTCCTAAAGAACTTGTATCCATTAGAGTCTTCTGTACGTTAAGAAGTGTGTGAGAGAGAGGCGGATGCTTCATCTCGAATGTGGATGTCAGAGACAGGCGGTGTAAGAAAGAAAATACCACTTAAAGAAGTAGGAGGGGTACAATCAAGAACTTGGAGATAGAAGGAAAATGGTAGTAAATTGAAATTCCCAGAAAATTACACATTTGAGTAAGTGAGTGTTACCGCTAGTGAGCCTTTGTAGTACAGGTTGCAGTTCCGAACATTCTCCTCTACATAGACCTCTTATCTTGAATTCGGTATATTGGATGCCTGGCGTTGTTTGGTATTCCAATCTACAATTCTATAATGATCATGGCAAATACTTTGTACAGCGATTGTTTGGTGTAGGTCATCTAAAATGTCCATCTCGTTCTCCAGATGCAAAATTGCATTTCTGACTTTATACAGTGGTAAAATAACGTGTTTCTTAATGACAGACCAAGACACTTAGAAATGCCTTTAATGCCAAATCGATTTACTTATTGAGTATGTGTGGATTCCCTGCGAACATAATAAGGAATTTCACTCCTTGTTCTACGCAAGCGCAACATGAGATGATACCGTCAGTCGGACATAAACACACCAATATTGAGCAGACTGTTCAAACAAGGATATGACGTTATTGCCGACACTTTGCGCACAAGTTTAGAACAACCATTCATTGTAGTTCTACACTCCAAGGTTTAATTAATGAATCAATGAATGAATGAATCAATCAATCATCATTGATCTGTATTTAAGGCTGTCTCCCACGTGACAGATTCCCTATCATTTGTTTACCTTGTCTTTTCTTAAATTACATAAAAATTTGAAAATTTATCAAACTTCTTCCTTGATAAATTATTCCATTCCCTAATAATCATTCCTTTTCCTATAAACGATTATTTGCACGAATTTGTCTTGACTGGTAGGGTAATCCTTTTCTAAAATTTGTACAGATATTCAAGAAAAGAAAAAAACAGCAACAAAAGAAATAAATGTTAGAGGGCATTCGAGCTGTGCAGGTTACTTTATATAAATTTTTTTTTTTTCTATGGAGATTGGACAGCCGATGTAGGGGACTGCTTGTAGGGGGTAAAGTACAGTGGGAACTTTGAGGTCCCTTGGACCGCTAAGGGAGCTGTGAAGGTCCTTCTGGAACTCTGGAAAAAGAGGATCTTGTTAAAACGCAACAGGTCGTTATGCATATTAGGTACCAAAATGGGCAAAAAGAAAAGTAATGTAAATTTAAATCTTATAGCAGTTGTATAGTACTAGTGGAAGTGATTCTACATACTGTTTGTTATGTGTGTTAATACAGAAGATAATATGTGTAGAATTCGTAAATAATATAAATTTATTAAGGATGAGCTGTGTGTTTAATAGAAAATGTTTTATTATAAATGGTATAGTACTGTATTTTAGGAAGTTTTCTTATTTTTTTTAAATTTAAAATTGAGTGCTTGATAATAATGTGTTTCGTGTATCATTTACCACCGAGGTAGATACCTCGTTTGCAAATAAGGTGATTTTGATTTGATTTGATATAAAAATGCCTTTCATTTCGTAATATGAATATAGAGGTGGAATTCCACAGGACCAATTGGAACAAATATTCATGTATAGGACGAGGAGTAAGGGATTGGAAATTTTATCAAGGGAAATGCTCGATAAATTTGAAAATGTTTAAGAAAATGCTAGATAAACAATTGGTAGGGAGTCTTCCACCTGGGAGACAGCCCTAAATGCGGATCATTGATTGATTGATTGATTGATTGATTGATTGATTGATTGATTGATTGATTGATTGATTGATTGATTGATTGATTGATTGATTGATTGATTGATTGATTGATTGATTGATTGATTGATTGAAAGCCAAAATTTCCCGTTAGTATTAGCGAATTTGTTCTACAAGTGTAGAGTTACCGTGAAGGGGTACCAGATCCATAACATACTGTACTTTACTGCGAATTCAGAGAATCTATCAAGAATTTGCGGGCATTCCTGTTTTTTATCGTACAAACCACTAACGTATCTGTGTGAGAGTGGAAGCTATATGGACGCACGGCATGTTATTGATAATTTGGATATGAAGGAAGTGAGAAAGATTGCTTGCACAAGAAGGTCAGAACAGTAGCAGGAGGGTTTCAGAAATTAGCAGCCAAGGACTAAATTAGGAATGACTTCGATAGATGAATCTGTAAGTCTGAAGTCTTTTCGGTGGGGAAATCATGTGAGACAAATAGAGGAGGATAGGATACCAAGGAGAATAATGACCTTGGCCAAGGTGGATAAGAGGAGTAGATAATGAGAGGGTGAGAATCGGTTGATTCGAACCGAGGTGTTTCGAACTGAGCGAGGCTACAGAAGTATTTGGAAATAGAGGATTGTGGAGACGTGTAATTAATTCGCAGAGACGTGCAGACTGAACGCTGAAAGGTATGACGGTCTATAATTAAGACGTATGTTTGTACAGCTATATAACCAGACATATTCCACTGCGAACGTTGAACGCTGATATGTTTCACAAATCCATTAAAGCACAACAATATTCAAAGATATGAGGATATTCCGTCCCAGACAGGACTTGTTTCATGAAAGTCACTTCGAAAAGTACGTCCACAAGCGTAGTATCTTAGTAGTCTTCTCCAGATTAGGACCAGCTCTATTGTTATCTCAATTCAAGAATGTCAGCTACAGGTGGCTGTCTGTGACAAGAGTTGCCCCAACGACCCCCTACGCTCGGCTGGAGAAGTTGTTGGATTCATTGACAAGAATATCTTAAACAAAACACATCTGCCCATGCAATGTGGCATGCAGAAGACAGACAATTATAGAAGTTTGCGGGGTAGGAAACAGCTGGAGATCTACTCCATGAAACGGAATCCCTCAATCACACTGAATTGAATTTTACATTTGTCCACCCTTAACTTCAAGCCCTTCTGAATAATTTAAGCAACTAGTTTGAGAAGCAAATACCTTCACTGGACTAATTGAAAATAAGCGTTGAAAATAATACAAGGTGTAACAGAATTTTGTCAAGACATAGAGAAGGTATTACTCTCAAAGGACGAAAATGAATTACGTGAGATATTTCCATAACTCGAGTACTTAGCTTTTGCAGTTATTTTCAGTGCGTTTCCTTTTCATCGGTATTACTGACAACCACTCCCAGACTAATGTTTGCAACATTTCCGTAATACTACTCCTTAGTCGGAAAATACCCAGAACAAATCGTGCTGTTTTCCTTTGGATCCTTTCCAGTTCTCTTATCATGTCATTCTGATGTGGATACCATACTGTATACTGGAATCATACTCTGATTGAAGTCTTATGTTCCCTTTAATATTGCTACGCAACTGTATATTAATCAGATATTATATAGCCTGGTGTACACCAAGGATATCTCTGAACATGAACATCTAGTTTCGAGAAACTCTGTTTAGCCTTCCCCCAATTATATCGTCACAAACAAACAAATAAACACAAAAACATTAAAATGAGCTTACTTTCGCCTTTTGTATACGTAATCCGAGATAAAGGTGAGGCAAAAATTTGAAGTGAACAAACAGGTAAGAGAGAAAATCCACTAAGAATAGCTGTCCTAATACTAGGTAAACCGCTAAGGTTCAGTCTAGTGATTAACCTTTTTTAGACCAAGGTTAGAAATAATTACAAAATACATGTTTTTGTTATTATTCATTCATTTAAGAGTAATTTATTGCAAATAAAAAGGAATTTCAAATATAATGGAGACAGTGTAGTATTTACAGCACGGGTCATTTTCGACCCCAGCATTAAACTTGACGTCTACCAACATAACTACACGTTAAATATCACTTCCATAGCACTGAGGTAAGGTAAGGGTTATTCTGCCCGAAGGCAGGTCCGAACCTCCGCAGAGGTGTTCCTGAGCCGGAGTTTACGTACGGTAGAGTGGCCAGTTCCTTTCCGCTCCTCCATTCCCTCCCCCCCCCCCCAAACAACAGTGCGTGGCAACCCATACAACTCCTGACCATGCCCAGTGTTGCTTAACTTCGTTCGGAGATCTCACGGGATCCGGTGTTTCAACACGGCTACGGCCGTTGACAAAGCACTGAGACATACCTTTATTGATAATTCGTCTCTATTCCAACAGGATAACATTGGTGATATGTTAGAGTGTTATGTTAGTTGGGATTAATTTATAAACTCCGTCTCCCAGTAACATCACTTTCCAAAGATTACATGCTTATAAATATTTCTTGAAAATAATTATATCAATTCCGGAATGTTCCTTTCGTATTAATATGGAAAATGGCATTATATGAGAGAAATTAAATCTGAGCACCATGGGTCGTATATGACCTAAAATGGTTTAAATACTATTCCCATTTGAACTTTTAGAATGTTGAAAATCTCGTTATTTTCAAGCAGATACCATTATTTTTTTGTTAGTTGCTTTACGTCGCGCCGATACAGATAAGTCTTATGGTGACGATGGGACAGGAAAGACCTAGGAATGGGAAGGAAGCGGCCGTGGCCTTAATTAAGGTACAGCCCCAGCATTTGCCTGGTGTGAAAATGGGAAACCACGGAAAACCATCTTTAGGGCTGCCGACAGTGGGGTTCGAACCCACTATCCCCGGATGCGAGCTCACAGCTGTACGCTCCTAACCGCACGGCCAACTCGCCCGGTCAAATAATTTTTAGGTTATAAAGATGATTTTGTGCAATTTGGACTGTATCTCTTAAAGTCCGACTCGTTGGCTGAATGGTCAGCGTACTGGCCTTCGGTTCAGAGGGTCCTGGCTTCGTTTCCCGGCCGGGTCGGGGATTTTAATGGGTTCTTATTAATTCTTCTGGCTAGGGGACTGGGTGTATGTGTCCGTCCCAACACTCTCCTCATTATATTCAGACAACATACCATACTACCAACCACCATACTGTAGAAGCACGCAATAGTGATTACATTCCTCCGTATACGGTTTGCGTTAGAAAGGGAATCCGGTCGTAAAACAGGGCCAAATCCACACGTGCGACGCAGTTTGCACCCGCGAGCCCACAGGTGTGGGACAAAGCGGTAGGAAAAGAAGAATAAGGAGTGAATCTCTCAAAATCGCAATTGACATACATTATATCTTGTGGAACATTAGTGAGGAAACGAAACCTTTTAAAAATATTCATAGTTAAGTGTGTGGTAGTTCAGTGCGCACGAAACAACATACCATTAAATTCCCAGTTATTAATTCTACACGTGTGTCGCAAGTCACGAAAGTAAGGATCATAATACCTTTTCTTTTTACCTTTTCTTTTCTGTATCGACCTCTTCGGACTGGTTTTTATCTCGTTAAAATTTGGCTGTTGGACTGATACTAACACCTTTGTTGGATTTCCAATCAATGGCTACAGTGTCCGCTTGTTTAATTGAACTGTTAACACTAACGTACCGGTTACTTCTTCATATGCTTCGTACTGCTTTGTTTTCTAAAGCAATCAGCTATAGGTGTACTAATATATCTACAAGGAATATTTAGTATTCGATGAATTACCAAAAGAAACCCTCTCTACAACTGTAATTGTTCACCATCATAAGCTCGCTACGATATTTGCGCATCACTCACATTGCAAGTTACAAAGAAAAATTAGAATAATTTATAAATTTTATATATCCGGGTACCGCACTGGCATGTATAAGGTTTATTTTCTAAAAGGAATACCTTTTGTTTGAAAAACAACTGATGCATGTTTCTCATTGAATGAACCAGAAAGCAAGCAGGATCTCGCGTGTTGAAATATTTTATAAGTCAGGATTTCATATTCTTGGAGCTCATTCCGTAAAATGGAGCGAGTGATTCCCCTGCGAGTCCTGTACCCTATGTAGCTCACGAGAACAAAGCTTCTGCCATACCTCTTTCCCTCATAACACTCTCGTTATTAACACAGTATGGCAATGACTGCTTGGTCCCTACGGGACAGACTTCTGCAAGTACATGGAATATGGTATTCTACAAAAATACGATTCTGCCAGGATTTCTCTACTCCCTTTTATCACACGGAGTTCAGTAACAGAGGCTATCCACGTATTCCTCTCCAACTTAACTACTGGAGCGTGGTTATTAGTGTGACACGTTAATTCCGACGCTTCTGGTATAGGAGATACAAGGCCTAATTTACTCTCCGTTTCGCAGAGTACAAAATATAGAAATGGTTGAGAGAGGTGGAATGGGGAGGACATTTTACGTATTTAACAAAACAAAACACTTAAATCAGATGTTTTTGGTATTCTAAAGCAGTCAGCTATAAATAACATACTACAAGGAATATTGGATTAGCAGATGTAATTGATAGTTACACACTAGTTTGTCATCATCATCATCATCATCATCATTATCATCATCATCTGTTTACCCTCTAGGTTCAGCTTTTCCCTCGGACTCAGCGAGGGATCCCACCTCTACCACCTCAAAGGCAGTGTCCTAGAGCTTCAGACTCTTGGTCGGGATACAACTGGGGAGAATGACCAGAACCTCGCCCAGGCGGCCTCACCTGCTATGCTGAACAGGGGCCTTGTGGAGGGATGGGAAGATTGGAAGGGATAGGCAAGGAAGAGGGAAGGAAGCGGCCGTGGCCTTAAGTTAGGTATCATTCCGGCATTCGCCTGGAGGAGAAGTGGGAAACCACGGAAAACCACTTCCAGGATGGCTGAGGTGGGAATCGAACCCACCTCTACTCAGTTGACCTCCCGAGGCTGAGTGGACCCCGTTCCAGCCCTCGTACCACTTTTCAAATTTCGTGGCAGAGCCGGGAATCGAACCCGGACCTCCGGCGATGGCAGCTTATCACACTAACCACTACACCACAGAGGCGGACACACACTAGTTTGTGTTAAGGAAAAATAATGAAATGGCGTATGGCATTTAGTGCCGGGAGTGTCCGAAGACAAGTTCGGCTCGCCAGATGCAGGTCTTTTGATTTGATTTGATTCGATTCGATTCGATTCGATTCGATTCGATTCGATTCGATTCGATTCGATTCGATTCGATTCGATTTGATTTGATTTGATTTGATGCGTCGTGATTAGGATGAAATGATGATGAAGACCCTGCCAGGAATCGAACCCGGGACCCCTGTGACCAAAGGCCAGCACGCTAACCATTTAGCCATGGAACCGGACTAGGGAAACTTGCCCTTAAGAGATCGTTCCACACGTAAAGTAAATTAGTGTCCTCGTCCCGAGGTGGCGCAGCTCTTTTCAGGCACAGCCCCAATGGAGTTGAGCTGCACGTACCTTTTTAACCAAATACGAGCCTTCCTGCCCAATCATTAACAGTATGGGGAATCGAACCTGGGCCTCCAAGAATGGCAGCTAATAGTGCTAACCGTTACGCTACGTAGGCGGACGTTCAACACGTGATTTATACGGAATTAACGGCACCCATACGCATAAATACACGTGCAGGCAACATACAATAAGTCTGGGAAAGAGCTCTACGATACCCGCATATTGTCAATGGAATGCACATTGCTACATAGTAATATCAACGAACTGCTGAACATTTTATTTCAAAAATCCCTCGTAATTTGAACTGCTACTGCCTTTGTGAGACTTTTGCGATTGTACCACTCGGCTATCACGTCCGCAGGGGTTCATAATGAACTTCTCCTCGACAACTGGATTACTTAAATTTGAACTGTTCGGAGGAGAATTTGAGCACACGCGTTGTTCCCGTATCGTCACCAAAATCTGGTGATGCCCCAACTAGCCAGTCACTCAGGCGTGTACGGTCCAAACTCTCTAAGTAAAGTCTAAATTTTACCGCTAATTCAAATTTTGTGGAATATGTATTTCGATAGACGAACATTGTATAACGGGTGAAGCTATCTACTAAAATAATGGGCAACAGTTGGTGAAAATAGATTCCTAATTTATTCAAAAAGTATATACAAACAATAGCAAGGCAATGAAATCAATTAAACAATGCAGATCAATCAAATCTCAATCAAAATTTCACCGCGTTTGTAAACGTCCAGAGTTCTTTACTGCGATCAACATTAAAGTTTCCTATAAATTCTTGGCTTTAACATACGTTGTGTTAAAGTTTTAATCGAAGTGAACTTGTATTTTATTTCTCGTCGAACAAATGCGTAGCTAATTTCATATCCACAAAACATTGTGGCGAAATTCTAACCGAGCTCTACGTGAAGATATTTAGGGGATTACTAATAACTTAACTCTAATATTTGGTTAAATTAATCGCATTGAGTTACTCATTATGCACAACACATTATCTTGAAATCACATATAGATTCCCTCACGTGGATTTCAATTCACCGCGGACACGGGTTATTTAAACAACACAAATTAATCATCAAATAATACATAATGCACTCACACTACTTGAAAACATAATGTCAGTCTCACATAGAGACGAAATTACACAACATTGACACTTGGCCATCAAATACTCCTCGCCTGTCATGTATTCCGTCGATGATTAGCACTGATGTGAAACTGAAATGTACCCTTCCAAGGTCTTGAACACCGAAAACATTATCTCGTGCTGCCTATCTTTCGACGAAGTAAAGTTCCCTACACTCTCCAATTTATTAAATGACGATGCATAAGCCTACATATACACTGCCGGAAAAAATAATAGCAACTCGGTGAATTTTCTCCTCATATCAAACTATTTCATGTTTCAGTCTCACAGGTCATTACAAAGTAATACAATCTATATATTTTCTGAAATATGGTTTTATTGCCTCTCTAATGCAAGGTAACAAATTTATTTATTTATTTATTTATTTATTTATTTATTTATTTATTTATTTATTTATTTATTTATTTATTTATTTATTTATTTATTTATTTATTTATTTATTTATTGCCCTTCACATAGCAGTGTACAAATGTTCATTGGTAGGAAGAAGAATTAGGGAAATGTTATGGATTTCCAAGTTCTTCGAAATCATTTAAGAAAAGACTTGATGAACAGTTGATATGGAAGCTGTCACCAGGGTGACAGTTCTATATGCAAATCAGTGCTGAATGAATACGTTGATTAGGTCGGCCGTTTGAGGGCAACGGTTACGACACATTGTAGACCATTATTTATCATTTGATAATCGGTATCATTACTCTCGCTGGTGAGTTAGAAGAGATTTTGAGTGTGAAATAACGATGCTATTAGACGTAAGAATGCCTCAAATCCAGTGATAACCTTTCTTCTCGATATCAGCTAATATTTTAATATTCTGGTCACAATTGTGTAATTGTGCTACCTTGGTGTAACATTTCTAAGGAAAGAGCTTGCGATACTAATTGCAAGCAAATTTTGAATGATCTACAATCTTACAAAAAATATATATTGTGGTATATTTCCCTCGTTTATATCCAATTTTAGAAATACAGAACACTCCAATAAATAAGACACCCACTTGTTTTCTAAATGATGCTTATACATTGATTAAGAGTGCCCTTAAGCAGGGTTCATAGCTGATGGCGTCGAGGTAAAAAATTATACAACTCCCAATACCACTCGTATTGGCATGTAAAATACCCTGGTTAAGTTTCCTTAACATCGTACAGTAAGTAATCTAAGCGTAGCTTCAGCTAATACGAACATTGTCTATAATAATCACTTTTACTATTTATTTTACGTCGCAACTACACAAATAGGTGTTACGGCGACGATGGGATAGTACAGCCTTAGGACTGATAAGGATGGTAAGGTAAGGGTGTATTCTGCCCGAAGGCAGGTCCGAACCTCTGCAGAGGTGTGCCTGAGCCGGAGTTTACGTGCGGTAGGGTGGCCAGTTCCTTCCCGCTCCTCCATTTCCTTACCCCCCAACAACAGCGCGTGGCAACCCATCCAAATCTTGACCATCCCCAATGTTGCTTAACTTCGGAGATCTCACGGGGTCCGGTGTTTCAGCACGACTACGGCCGTTGGCGGGAAGGAAAGTACAGTGCCCTTAATTAAAGTACAGCACCAGCATTTACCTGGTGTAAAAATGAGAAACCACGAAAATAGGCCGACGGAGGGCTTCGAACCCAGTACCTATCAATTGCAAGCGTTCATCTACGTGACGCAAACCGCGTAGCTAACTCACTCGAAATTCTCATTCTTATTAATATATACAGGCTGAATCACCTAAAATGTTCACCCCAAATGTTTCTGCAATGGAAGATGCTATTTTCACAGAAATGAAGTGTAACCAAGGGCTCATAACTTCAGTCATTCTACAGAGTTTAATAATTATTAGAATGTGTATTTATTTGATAATGATACATTTTCAAATACATTAATGCCTATTGACATTATCAAAATTAAACTAGAATAAATTAGAATGACAATGATGGTTTGTAAATTTTTTTTTCTTCAGGATTCTAGTACATGGACTCTGCATGGAAACAATATTGAGAATCGTGTTAACTTTTGTACATGGGCACTAAAACAAATACACCAGATTTAGCATATACTTGTTCTTAGTAATGAAGCACCATTAACAAATCACGACTAAGTAATCCGCAAAACATACACTATTCTAATTTACTCCTGTTTTAATTATTATAAAAATCTGCGTATGGGCTACAATTATGAAGCCTTGGTTACACTTAATTTCTATGAAAACAATAGCACCTTTCTTTTCAGGAATATTTGGGGTGTCTCTACATTTAACATTTCAGCAACATTTCTTGTAAATTATGTGTTTCATGCGTAATACTGATCATCTTATATTCTTAATGTTTGTTATCTGTCTGTCTTTCTGTTTGTGTTCCTGAAACTGGAAATTGTATAAATTACAATTTGATTTTTATTAAGTCCTATGGCACTATATGTTTTTTGTGCTATCGGTTTAAAGTCCTACTAACATATTGAAAGTTTTCGGCGACACAAGGTTCAGAAATGGCTACTATTCTGAACGAAGCGCCCGTGACCTTAATTAAGGTACAATCCCAGCATTTGCCTGATATTAAAATCACGAAAAATCATCTCTTCAATGGGTGTCGATGATGGGATTCGAACCCACCATCTCCCGAACGCAAGCTCACAGGTACGCGACCCCAACCGCACGGCCAACTCGCTCTGTACTATAGTTTTTTTTAATAGAGAAGGAGAGGCAATTTCGCACAAGTTCGGGAACCGATCTCATTCTACCCCGACTTTGTTCACTTCTACAGTACTACGGCCACATTCTTCCGGAGAAAATTATCTGTTTAACATGCCGTATTGAGTGTATGGATGGAGCTAAGCAATCTTCATAAATAAAACTATGTCACATGTATGTACAAGGCGTTTATCATTTCAGCAAAGTTTATAGATAATTATTCATTTCATGCGTTGTACTGATCAGCTGATGTTTTTTTTTTTTTTTTTTTTTTTTAATTTGCTTGTGTTTGTCTGTGTTCCTAAAATTGGGAAATAGCTGAGCATATGTCAGCTAAAATCCCGATCTGGCATCTGCCCATTCTGATTGTGTTATCAAGTGCATATGACTTCTGTGTTATCGCATGCGGTAGTGGTTTATGGGATGAACAAAGAGGTTACTTTAAAAAATCTCTGTCAATATTGGATCCATCGAAAAGTTGTAGGTATTACAATTTCCGATCGTTTATATCATCCAGGCTACATATTTATCATACTGCGGATGATAACATTATTTTTTAAATACGTTATTTTAGCTGAAATCCCTGAGAGGATGAAGCAATTTCGCACAAGTTTGGACAAGAAACTGTGCCGTACTATACATTCGGAAATCGTCTTCATTCTGATCCGATTTGGATCAGATTTTTCGTAGTCCAGCAGCTACCTAGATGAGGCGGTAAAGGCGTGCTTGGTTTACCCGGAAGGACGTGGGTTCGATTTCCCGTCAGAAAGTCGAAAAATTGAAGAAAAGTGATTTCCGCTTCCGGAGGTACACACAACCGTGAGGTTTGCTCAGCCTACATAAAAACTGAGTACCAAGTTCATTTCTGGGTGCAAAGGTGACGGGGATTAGAGTTACCACCCTACTCCACCAAGAGCCGAGGTTACAAATTGTGGAAACCTTTACCTTCCACCCCTCCCAGCACCTTCATGGCCTTAACGAAAAACAGTTTGTTTTTGCTTTAACGTACTCCACACTACTGGCCACATACTTTCGGAGAGAATATCAATTCACTCTGACGTAATAATTAAGTCTGAATTACACCAGCGGACTTTGCGTAAATACATGGAGAAGTCACAACTTCCATTGCAAGTTACCCTTTAATGAACGGGTGCAAATGCTACTAAATAAATTCTAATAAAAGTCAGAAGCAGGTTTTCATTCTAACATTAGAATTACGGAGAAAGGGCAATCGCTGTCTTAAATTGTCGAAGATTATTATTATTATTATTATTATTATTATTATTATTATTATTATTATTATTATTATTATTAAAACCTAAGTGTACCATAATCATCTCTGCTCTCCTGAGTTCGATTACTATCCTCTCAAAGGATTTAATTTTGACCGAAGAAAATGAGTCTCACTTCTTTTCGTGAGATAATCCAACTGGCTGATACGAGAGATAACGTACGTGGTCAAGATATCCAAATAATACATTCTCTACTTCGAATTTATCATGGAAGGGTAATTATACTGTCAGATGTTGTCATACGTAAAACAGTGCATGAAACGTTTCCTCAGTAGAACTGGTGTAGGAAATGTAACTCTTGTTGAACCCTCTGAAAACTTGAAGTAAACTAGAATAAAACTCTCGGTTCAGCATAATAACTGCGTTGATCTTTTAAAGTTGCTTGATGCTGAGTCTCCAGTTGCCTTCTTCCTCAAGTCACCCACAACACATACGATTCGGGATGAAAATTAGCCTATAGTAATATGCAGTCATTATTTGACAGTACACTATTTCGTAAAATATTTTCCTTACTGCCGCTTTAAATTGTCAACAGCACGCTCGCTGGTGTCAGCTGAGAGGGCTCTAGGGGGCCGTCCATCGTGAGCTTAAGAATACGGGTCGCGTTCATCCATCTTCGTCAGCAAGCGACTGCGTCGAGGATCTATCACTGGACTGCAAGACACCACGGCGCTTGCTGTCCAATAAAAACCGTAAACGGATTTTCATTCTAATTGCAAAGGTACGGATAAAGGACAAACAATGTATCAAGTACTCGCAGTATATTATTATAGTTATGATTATTATTATTACCGAGTAGAGTGGCCATGCGTGTTAGCGAGCTACGACTATGGAGCCAAAGCTCTACATTCGGGAGACGCGAGAGTTCGAAACCCACCGTCGACTGTACTGAAAATGATATTCTGTGGCCTCCCACTTTCACTTCTAGTCAAATACCAGGACAGTTCCTGTTCATAAGCCATAGACGATTAATTCCACCACCTTACCCAATTTCATTCACCACCATTCATTTCACCACCTTCATCAGCTCCTCAACTGAGCTTGCCTTCAGGAAGGGCATCCGGTCGAAAAACATGCAATATGAATTCATTACCTCATCCCCGATCCCGTATCAAGAAACGAGACTAAGATTGGACATATTATTATTATTATTATTATTATTATTATTATTATTATTATTATTATTATTATTATTATTATTATTATTATTATTATTATTATTATTAAATCCTAAATGTACCATAATCATCTCTGCTCTCCTGAGTTCGATTATTATCCTCTCAAAGGATTTAATTTTGACCGAAGAAAATGGGCCTCACTTCTTTTCGTGAGATAATCCAACTGGCTGATACGAGAGATAACGTAGGCCCTACGTGGTCAAGATATTATTATTATTATTATTATTATTATTATTATTATTATTATTATTATTATTATTATTATTATTATCACCAAACCGTAAGTGTATGCAAAATGACTTTGCTGCGAATCTGGAAGCCCTGACTAGCTCCACCAAGGATTTTTAATTTGGTCTGAAAATGAGAGCAGGGCTCGGTTGTATTCGTAAGATAATCCACGGAATTGGCTGTTACGAGAGGCAACGTACGGGGTCAAGAAACCGAAGTAATACGTCACAGAAGTCTATCTACATGGGTGTATGTAACCTGTACTTGCCAATAACGCAAGTGTATCACTGAACAGCTTTAAGTCTTAAGTTTCTCACTCCTATTTGCTTCTATATCTTCCTCAAAATTCACCAATTGCATCTGTAGTCCCTTCTTTTGTATTTCAATCAATCAATCAATCAATCAACCAGTCAATCAATCAATCAATCAATCAATCAATCAATCAATCAATCAATCAATCAATCAATCAATCAATCAATCAATCAATATTGATCTGCATTAAGGGCAGTCGCTCAGGTGGTAGATTCCCTATCTGTTGCTTTCCTAGCCTTTTCCTAAATGATTTCAAAGAAATTGGAAATTTATTGAACGTCTCCCTTGGTAAGTTATTCCAATCCCTAACTCCCCTTCCTATAAATGAATATTTGCCCCAGTTTGTCCTCTTGAATTCCAACTTTATCTTCATATTGTGATCTTTCCTACTTTTATAAACGCCACTTAAACTTATTCGTCTACTAATGTCATTCCACGCCATCTCTCCGCTGACAGCTCGAAACATACCACTTAGTCGAGCAGCTCTCCTTCTTTCTCTCAATTCTTCCCAACCCAAACTTTGCAAAATTTTTGTACACTACTTTTTTGTCGGAAATCACCCATCATAGTTTTAATTAAGGTACAGCCCCAGCATTTGCCTGGTGTGAAAATGGGAAACCACGGAAAACCATCTTCAGAGCTGCCGACAGTGTGATTCAAACCCACTGTCTCCCGGATGCAAGCTCACAGCTGCGAGCCCCTAACTGCACGGCCAACTCGCCAGGTGCCATAGATTTAACTGTCATCATTTGATGCATCATTCATATGTTACAGATAAAGTCTATTATATCTACTGTAATATGATAACAAATAGAGACTCCATTCATATTTCATAGGTAAGAAAATATTCATTCATATCTGGCAGAGCATTATAAGCTTCATATTCATTATAATATAACTCTATGACATTTCCTAGAAATATGATTTTAACAACATAAGACGCTAATAATTAGTTCGTCCGAATTCGGATATTGCGTGATCGATTTATACATTTTAACAAACCAGTTAGAAACTATATTGAAACTGAAAGACGACTCGACATCTGATCCCTCAGTTAGAAAGTGCCCGCCTCTTTCCAAGACATTAATAATGTATTGTTCGATTCCATTTAATTTAAATATTTCCCTTTAGAAATATAACCGTACTTTATAATGTTCATGTGAAATGATTGATACTATTGCCACACAGATACACGATGAAGTATTCCACATCTCAATTGAAGTGTAATGGTCGGAACCGTTAGCGTTTTTTTCTTGGAGGGTTGGTCGATTCGTGGCCCTGAAAAATAAATTTAAAGTTCGTAAGGTGGCTGGTGTGTGATTGAAAACGTACGTAAAAATAGTTTTATCATCGCAGAGAATGCGGGGCATTAATTTACTCTTACGTTAATGCCAGGGAAATGTTTAGTACATATGTGAAATAGTACAGCTAAGCGTAGGGTCGAACCAGGAACATCATTTTTGTGGAAGGATTGTTTTACTAATCGAGCTGCCTTGACACGTCAGCTTGCTCTGTTGACTAAAATACGTATTACGCAGCTACGAACTGCACGACTGTGTTATAGGGAGTATACTAACCTTGCCTACTACGAAGTTGACGCTACGGCCAACATAGTCGTGCAGTTTGTAACTGGTGTCACGGGTAGCTCAATTGTTGAAGCAATTTCCCGACAAATATTATGATTTCGATTCGACTCCAGGCCATTTCAATCGAATATACTGTAGCTGCGAACTAAACGTCTGTCGGAAAATAATGAACTAAATATAATCAAATAGAAGACACATGGCTAATTTCTCAATAACTAACGAGTAATTTTACTGCGGCTGTATCTCATCGCGAGGAGAACTAATCGATTTACTACGTCTTCTAAACATCTTGTAGGCCTACATTGGTGGTAAAGATTGTAAATTCGTGTAGTGGATCGCTTTGGCGGTAGCAGCAAGAAAATTAAGTACTTGCCCTATTTACTGTGTTTGGAAGACATATTTCTTTAACGTGAGTACTTGCGCAATATTTATTACTACGTTCAAGTAGTATAATTTGCAGTGTTGTTGGCAATGTATAGCGGAATTATCCAGAATGCTGCGTTCTTGGTCGACGTATTAAAATTACAATTTTACGGGAATGAACTGCATTATTTTGAAGTGCCATAGTAAATAAATGTTGTTTCTGCATATGAATATTTTGTTGTTAATCGTTCTGAAAGTACGTCATACCTCCTTCTCTTCTTGGTCCTTTTCCCAATCTTTTGGGGACCACAACTGATGTTTATTTGACCCTGTGTTACGGCCGGACGACCATCCTGACGCCAACCGCATCTGGAGGGATGTTTTCATTATTGCATGTTTCTATAGTGGTTGGTGATATGTTGTGTTGTATTGTGTTGTGTTTACATGAAGAAAAATATATTAAGATGATCACAAACATCCAGTCCCCGAACCAGGAAAATTAACCATTCGCAGTTAAAATCCTCGGCCCAGCCGGGAATGTAATCCAGGACCCTTTGAACTGATGGTCAGTGTGCTGACCATTCAGCCAAGGAGTCGGTCCAATTTTACCTTAATATTGTGCATTTATCCGAGTGACCCCGATATTTGAGCATCGCAGTGTAAATTGATTTTGTTTACGTTCATCTCGTGGGAGGCAAAGGTGTAAGACAAGTAGCATATGGAGTGGTGATGCGCAGTAACGTACTCGTCTGTCTCTGGAGTAATTAATATTAATAATTCCTGGCGTACTCCTAGTCGAGTCAAGTCAGCAGCGTTTTTGGGAAGCTGTGGTGCCAGAGTGCTCGATACGTTATGCTAACTCCTTGATTTGCAAGTCACATCCGGCAAGACAGCTTCAATAATATATTCAATCACAGTCTAGTGCGCAGACACACACAATTGTGTATTCATGATCACGTCTTGACAGATAGTGCAGCGCATCCACTGCTTTGTCAACGAATACTCGCCTCCTGCAGCTTCTTCGTCTTTCTTTTTATTGACTCATGTGACTACCAATCATAACACATATTCTTCTAGTAATACGTCTGGAGACAGTGAGAGAAGAGCTCGGGAATATAACTCTTTGCCCTATAGTTTTGATGTTGATTCCTGTTCCATTTTTGATTACCACATCTTAGGTGATTGGGTCCATTCATACTGCAACGGTCAGCTAATCGAAGGAAAGCGTGATATTTTTGTATTTGCCAGTCAGGACCGGTCCATGTAGTAAGCTAGGCGGGCCGTCACTCGGGACGCTGACTTGAGGTGGTGGAAGGATGATGAAAAAATAACATTTGATATTATGTCTTTTTCATCGTTCCTTGCCGTATCTGTGTCTTTTAGTTAAGCACTCCTAAATTTACGTGGGAACTTCGCATCTAGTCCTAAGATTGTATACATTTCTTTCTCCCACCAGATTATTTAGTACCGTACCCCTTTTTTCAGTAAAGCGGATTAAATATAACTTTTTAAAGTCACAATTAACTGTCCTCTTCCTATTCTCAGTTTCTCCATGTCCAAGTAACGACGTACGAAACGGGATTAATCTCTTCTCATTGGTTGACCATATTAGCGAAATTGCTTCTCTTGGAGTTTCTCGTTGAGAGATGTGCTCTTAAAAGTTCCTCGCAGACATTGCTGTAGTCGAGAGTAAGTTATACGTGGTTGTACACAGTATACCATCTGCTTAACTCCACTCATTAGTGTATGCCTCCAGAAGTTTTCCGCATGCTGTGTATTGTTTTATGTTTCACCATCACGGTAATGAGTTTTAACACTACGACTATGCTTTGGTGTGTTTTGAAATGCCACACTTGAACACAACCTGAAGGTAGTCTTATTGCTGAACAGTTCATTCAGAGTGTTGCAGAGAGAACGAGTTTGAGCCTATGTTGTGATTTAAACTCTGAAAATGGCAAATCATTGCAAGACAATGCAGTACCAGGTCCTACCAATATCAGATAAGGAGGCATCCATCACTGTTAAAAAGAAGTAAGAAGATTTTGCATACATTTCAGTCTAAATGAATCCCCTGCAGTACAAAGGTTAAGGCCCTTGACTGAAAACCTTGGAGTCACAGATATCCCAGAGAATGAGTTACAAGTGCTAAGAATAAAATCCGCATTGCGTTTCTCTACTTAAGAATGTGATCGAATGGTTCAAATAGGCGAATAACATCATCATTGACTTCAAATCATCACCGTTCGTTCATTCATTGAGATACCCCATTTGACCTATTTAAACCTGAAAAATTTGTGAAGACGTGACTGAGAAACCACATACTGCAATAGACAATTCAAGAGTTTGTTCTAGTGAGACGTGTGATCACAAATCAAAAGACTACTATGTAAGAAAAATAAGGTTTCCAAACCATGCTATGTAGATCCAGAATAGCACAGAGTAGGGGGTCCAAGTCAATGGCGGATCAAGAAGATCCGATCCTTAAAAGTGTTGCCAGAAGATCACATCTCTGTCACATCTACGCAAGCAATACATATTAACCGAGAATGGATCTCCAAGTGCATAGGTCGCATACGTCATCCTAAGAAGTTAGATGCAAAGCAAAGGAAAAGTCACGCCAGGAGTAAACTTAGCAGATGGAATCATTATAAAACCTGGTGTTTATGGAAATTATTAGCACTAATTCAAGAAAAGGGATGCGCACTGTAAGTTAAACAATATAGAAGTCCACATACGGCGCTTTCACTATGCTTGCATTCACATAAATTCACTAAGTGTGCGTAAGATAACATCCATAATAACTCAAACAACTAACCATAATCCTTAGAAAGAGAAAACAACCTATCGATAAGAAAAAGAGAGACAAATAAAACGAGGTTGTAGTTAACGTACGTAAACTGATGCCTTAGGGCTGTGGAAAATTTTAAACAAGACACGTGCTAGAATGATTTCGAATATGTACTTACAAATAGACTTTACTAGAATAGGTAATAGCTCAAAATGTATACACTTTTACAAATAGATAAAAACTTCATAAGCTCGATTTATATATATTAACGACCCAAATAAAACGTCTTGTGAATGTCTTAGTTTTCATGTTTAAATGCCTCTAAAGTGTATGTACCCTTTATGTCAAATTAAGCGAAGTAGTTTGAAAATAGTTGTAACCCACTAATTTTACGAGCCGCGGTGATTTGGCTTCCAGGATTTCTTATGCCCTGATTTAGATTATACCCTGTGAAAATTTTGGGACTGCAGCGTTGCTCGCAGGTGTCCATTTTAGAGCCGATCCTTCAGATTGATTCTAGCAGACAACCGCAGCACTCGTTACGTGAGGATCTTGATCATGCTTCTTTTCGGTAGTCCAAGAGCCCTAACTGTGCCACTTCATAAAGACACAAATAAATAAACATTCAGACCGATAAACATGAGCAGAGCGGACTATAGAGTTATATTCCTAACCCTACACGTTGACCGGCATCTGCCTCCCTTACACGACTCTATTTAGGGCACGCTATTTTATTCCACCGAAGTTAATGCGATGTTTAACGTCAGAAAATGAAAAACATTAAAGCGAAATCGTCTTCGTACAGACCATGGAGTGGCACCTCGGCACTTGGTGGGCTAGTGTGATTGACTCTATGCCCGGATGCCTTTCCCCTTAGGAATTAATATGGTACGGTACCAATTTTTGTGTAAGCTCATGTGCACTTCCGGAAGTGGAAATCTCCTTTCTTAAACATTTCGATTTCCTAACGGGGAATCGAGTCCATGTCCTTTCGGGTGACCAAGCACGCCCGAATCAGCTCGGCCGGGCAACTCCTTTATAACGTCAGCATTTGGTATTAAGTATTGGAGGAAAATCAATACTTAAATAGCAAAGTTTATTTTCATCAGTAGGCCCGCTACAGTATATGAAGAATCACTGCACATAGCAATGTCTTCCGGAGAGTAGGTAATTCATATTATTCAAGTTGTTGCAACTGATCTATTGATGGTGAATTTAGGTAAGAATCCCGAGTTACCCCTCATACAACACTATCGTAGGAGAATGCCCTCAATTGCAGAAATACTAGTGAGATGAAACGTGTTGAAAAATCCCACATTTTATCCTGAAAGTGATTCACCGAGGTTTTTCTCTCCTCCTCGATAGCGTACTTGGTTTGTAGCGAGTCAGAGACAATATTTGTTCTGGCCCAACTCATCTTAATTTGTTGCAAATATATTCATCAGTACTGACACTACAATCACACAGATTGTTACCAAACTGACCGCACATCCCCTAAAAGTATAAGACAGTGAACCACAAAAAACAAGCAAAACGAAACTAGTAATTGTTGACCTCTCTCGAGTTGTTTGGACTTCGATTGCAGATCTAAATAAGTAAATGTTTTTCACCAGTCACCAAAAATATCTGGACTAATTATCGGGTTTCAATTTCTATAGTAAACGTACAATGCGGCGTTAGCTTACATGGCTCGGAGGAGTGATATTTCGGTAAAATGGCATTATTCTGTGATTAATAAAAAATATAATTGTATTTGCCATTACTGTGCACCAATTACTGCAGGGCAGTAGCCGAGCTGTAACCCCAGTCAGCGGTGCGTGATCGTAGTTTCCAAATCCAGTTTTCACGCTCACTTCTTTTAATATTGTTCAACACACAATGGCCAGTGAATTGCTCAACGGAGCGGACATTGTTGCCACATTTCAGACGTCCATCATGCCGAATGCTGAATTGATTGCATTGGTTATCGCGCTGCATAATGGAGATGTTGTGTGCACAACTATGAGTGGGGAATCCCCCAACCCATCAGTTGACCGGAAAGAGCAGTGATACTTCTACAAAAGAACTCATTCAGCATTTGACACCAAGTGTGTGATTGTATTTACTGTATATACGTCCACCAACAGTCCATAATTCCTCAATTAATTTATTCACATTTTTATACCAACACGAATGTTCAAAATAACGAGAAATAATAATCTATTATTTTCTTGCGTGTATACACAGGTGGGAAAATCATAGCATTCGTTCGGAAATTAACACACACACACACACACACACACAGTACAGGATGTGTCAGGTAAAATATTCGCTTCAGGCAACTCGTAAACCGTTAACATTTCGAAAATCAGTTTTCACCTTCAGCAATGTCAACAGGGGCTTCATTATAGAACATATATTTTCCAGAGTGTCAATCAATGAATGAATGAATCAATCAATCAATCAATCAATCAATCAATCAATCAATCAATCAATCAATCTATCTATCTATCTATCTATCTATCTATCTATCTATCTATCTATCTATCTATCTATCAGTGATTTGCATTTAGAGCTGTCGCTAAGGTGGCAAATTCCATATTAATTGTTTACCTAGACATTTTGTTAAAATGTTTTCAAAGAACTTGGAAATTTATTTAACATTGCCCTTGATAAATTATACCAATCCCTTATTCCTCGTCCTATAAATGAATATTTGTACCAATTTGACCCAATGAATTCCCACTCTATCTTCATATTATGACCTTTCCTAGTTTTAAAAGCTCCACTCAAGTTTATTTGTCTACAAATAACAATTCACGCCATTTTTCCATTTACAGCTCGGAACATACTGCTTAGTCAAGCAGCTCGTCTCCTTACTCCCAAGTCTTCCCAACCCAAAGTTTGCAACGTATTTAACTTTTTTGTCGGTAATCACTAGGGGGCGGATTTCTATGACCTAAAAATGTATGAAATATGTATGCACTTATGACCTAAAAAACATGAAAATATGACCTATAAAATTCCAAATATGACTTAATAAATAGCATCTACGTTTCATAGAAGCACTTCTATTACGATTGCTACAGGCTGCAATTAATTTAGAGTTTAAAAAATGGTTAATTCTTCGAAATCTTTAACCCAAAATCAACTAAAATGATGAATATTTCATGAACTCGTTAAGGTTACACTGCATACTCCTAGGCAAGGACGGACTCTGTGGGAGACATAAACACTACAGTTAATTTCACTGTTCAACATTCAATCAGTTTTAATTTATACACAAAACGTATGTTATTTAAATGAAACTTTCATACCTGATCTATTCTCCATTATCAGAATTGTTGCAATTTATGACCACATGCATCTTAAGATTGTTGAATGAGAATCCCCTCCTCTTGTCACTGAGTATCGTCTTGTAGCGAGAAAAACTTCTTTCAACATCACATGATGTAACGGGAGCGTACTTGAATAGAGTTAAATCACTTGGAGAAAATTCCTGGAAATCTGCAGATGAAGGGTTTCCACAAAGAATGTCACTTATTCCACGCAGGTACACAAGTCCGCTATTTTTTCCAGTATATTTTCTAATTTTCTACACACCCTAGATGCTATTGTTCCTTTCGCATGCTTTAATTCCTGTTCAATGCACTTTACAACATCCAGTGCATCGCTTAGTTCTGCACCTGAAACTTCCAGTTGCGTGATTGCTCCAGATAAAGAATTAAAATTGGACTTTATGTAAGCCAGGTCCGCTTTTAATGTAGTGCTTGAAAATAAATCTTGAGTGGTTTTTATGGAGGACGATTCTGCAGGATCAAAAGACTTCACGATCTTCTCCACGACATTTAAGTTGTTGCAATAGTACACTGCGGCATCAAGCCAAGTCCCCCATCGCGTTAAAACTGGCTTGGGAGGTAGGGGTAGTCAAGGTGCTTCTTCTTGAAATTTCTGAACGCGAAGCGGAGCTTTGACAAACACTTTTTTACAGTTCGATATTATATATAAACTTCAGGGTAGCTACTTCTAACTTCTTCAGCTGCCCTATGCAAGGCATATGCAAGACATGTCACATGTATCATTTTCGGGTATAGCATTTTAAGTCCCTTGGCTGCCTTCACCATATACGGAGCAGCGTCAGTTACAAATAGAAAAATGTGCTCTCTCTTTGCCCCGTTTGGCCACAACAGATTCATTGAATTGTCGAAGAGAACTGCAATGGTGGAATGGTTTGTCTTCTCTAGCACTTCACATGTCAAGAGGAATGTATCTCCAGGCCGGTCTTCCTTCAGCGTGCCAACGATCACATTTGCTACATATCTTCCATCCACATCTGTGGTCTCGTGTATTGAAACCCGTATCTTACTGTCTCCCACGCCACGCCTTATTATATCCAACATCTCTTCATAACAAGGGGTCAGATAGTCCTTCCTGAGAGTAGAATCGTTGGGAACAGGATGCTTTGTATATTTTTCAAGAAACTGTCTGAAGCTTCGACTGTTAAGTTTCTTTAAAGGGATGTTAGACGAAACCATCATCTTGCAGAGATCTTGTGAAAATTGTGAACTCTGAGAACTTGATGTCGGGGTTTCGAATAGCAGACGTTGCCTATTTTCGAGTGCAGAATATCTAGTTACACAATTCTTATGTTTTACAGTATTACAGCGTTGTTGCACAGAGAAGCGTTTTTCGGCAATATATTTTACCTCACACAATTTACAGAATAATATCACTCCATCCGTACTGAATATGTTTTCACCGAACTCGCGAACAAAACTTCGCAACTTTCCACAAATTGAGACTTTCGTTTTAGGCATATTGAAAGGAACTGAATGACTGAAGCTCCCTAATGACCAAGGTCATTCAGTGTGTTGAAGGTGGAAGAGGGAAGGGGAAGGGGAGAGATAAGAACAATGACAAATAACTGCAGAATTACCTCTGCTTCCGTGTAAACGATTGCCCGGTTTCCAGGAATTGACCCAGCTAGCAAACAATAGCTCCTACCTGTTAGAAACATTCCATACACTACTTTATAATGGTTCTTCAGAAGTATATTCCAGTCTATCCTGAAAAATAATTTCTAGAGCTTATTCTGATTTTTATAATACGAAATTAAAATTAAAATTACCAAAATATGCCGTTATAATGATATTTTGTTGAAAATATGCCATAAAACTTAAGAAAGCCTAAATATGCATTTATATGCCCAATAAAACATGTTTAATTTTGATCATCATGCTTGGAAACGTGTTGAAAATACAAGACTATAAGATATAATGTTAAGGGAAAAAATATGACTGGTCATAGAAATCCGCCCCCTAGTAATCACCAATAAAAGATCGTGCTGACTTCCTTTAGATATTTTCCACTTCTCGTAACAAGTAATCCCGTTTTGATCTCCATACATTGCAACCATACTTTAGTTGAGTTCTTACCGGAGACTTATACACCCTCTCCTTTACATCCTTTCTAAAACCCTTAAGTATCCTCACAAACATGTGAAGAGATCTGCATCTTTTGTTTACAACCTCGTTAATGAAGATCATTATTTATACCTTTTCACTGCTAATACAGTATGTTGAGCGACTATCAGAATCCTACGCACTGATTTTAATATAATGTTTAAAAATATATGAAATATATGAAATGTGATCAAAAATAATGGGAAATGTCATCTGAACTGCCAGAAGATTTCCAGAATACCTTTCAGTTTTATTGTATTTTCTGCATAAAATTCAGGACAGAGATAATCAAGGTTGCCCATTAGAGCAAAAAATATATTATCTCACAAAGAAGTTTGATATTCAAGCACGGATGTCTGAGTACTCATCTTCCAATTCAAAAGTGTTCACAGTTTCTGTAGGTTCGAACTCGGAAAGCATTTGCCGTCCGCTTCTGAAGACATTTTTACAAGTCATGGACAGGTGCATTTCAGGACTGCCAACTTAGTTTGCGCGCACAGCTAAGTGCATTATTTCAGATAATCAACAAAAGATAGCGTTAAAATATAGTCTACATTTTGACTTATGTTCCTAATAGATGTAGCTTGCTGACACTCAAGTTTGAAAACAAAAGGATACTATAATAGTATCAATTTCCTTTCCAGATATTTAGCTGAAGTTGTCAACGAGATGTCTCGGTTGTAGTAGGATGAAAGTTAACACCTTGGTATTTACAGTGATCCCCATGAGGTTGTATTACCCTATCAAAACAGTAGTTAAAATTGAGAGGACTTTTCCTCGTGAAACTTCCAGCATGAGTTTTAATCCCGTTTACAGTCATACCATTGTCAGCTGTCCATCTCACGTTGTCGAGGTACTTTTGTAGCTTCTCAAAATTCTTCATGCACTTCTCTGCAAAATGGAATGTCTTAAAATGTACTTTGTTTCCCAACCATGGGCTGTGCTGTGAGCTGCACCTTCTTCTGCCAGCTATGTATTCGCTGTACCGTGCCCTTAAATAACATTGTGGCATCATTGTATGATTTAAAACCGTAGGTCACAGGCCAGGAAAAAAATCGATATATAATTGACGTCATTCATTCCAATAGGGCAACGGGGTGGCAAGGGAAACACGTTTGAAGATATTCCATTTCCTCGAGATATACTTGTCGGATTTTAAAAATAATTACACCCCTAAATTTTCAACTCCTGCATCTGTAATACTAGGTTAATTAAACAGTGTGGATTCATTTTAAAATACATAGTACCGTTTTCTTATCAGATATTGACACTCATGAAATATCCTACAAATTCAATTATAGGCATCTTGGTAAGGTTATTTCAAGTGGAAACAGATATTCGACATCTCTAATTAACGGTTTACGAGCTCTTTAAATGAAAATTTTAGCTTACATTCTTTATGTAGAGAGACTCCGTGGCTCAGACGGCAGCGCGTTGGCCTCTCACCACTGGATACCGTGGTTCAAATCCTGGTCACTCCATGTGAGATTTGTGCTGGACAAAGCGGAGGCGGGACAGGTTTTTCTCCGGGTACTCCGCTTTTCCCTGTCATCTTTCATTCCAGCAATACTCTCCATTCTCATTTCATAGCATCTAGCAGTCATTAATAAATCACTTCGGGAGTGGCGACCCCATCGTACTAATAGCCTATATATGATTCATTCATTACATCCCTGACGCGGTCTATGACTGGAAAACAGATTGTAGGTTTTCATTTTTCATTTTCTTTATGTAGATTATTCAGGTGCGCATGTTGCCAACGGCAGTTTCTAGTGAGTCAAATGGCATTATGGAAACTTTCCAGGTGGAAATTTTCGAAGTATAATATTGTTACTGAATTCGATTCATCGTTGGGTACAGAATATGTTAATCAGAAGAATGTTTTTCTAGAAGCTTCTAGTGTACTGGGACATCCGGGACCATCTATCCCGGCAAATACCGATCAAGAATACAAGGAGAATTCAAAACGTATGTTCCCTATTTTATTTATCAGGTATAAATAAACTGAGCTGGCTGAAGCTTATCTATCCAACAATTTGTAATTCCACCGGCTGATGTCATACGTAGAAAGAACACATTAAAAAACAGGTGCACACGGATAATGAATATATGTGCCATGAGTTTAGTAGGTACTTTCTCAAACTGTAGGCATTTGTTGATACTTTTCTATTGTTTGAATCCTATAACAACAAATTTTATACTTTTGCATTTCGCAAAATTGTGCACGAGGATAATATTTTATCGATGTAAATTCTTTACTTACGACAGCATTAAGTCCGGCTACACTGCTGAAAGGTTTGAAATTAATTAGTCCTTCCACCATCGAATAAACAAGATAGCTCATTATGCGCTATTATATTCCAACAGGAAAATCATGTCTCCATACTAGCAAGAAAAGAAGTGTTCTATATATATACTTTAACAAGTATGTTAATGCATTAAAATGGAAATATTCATGATGAGATCTCAGAAGAAACGAACGTAGAAAATAAAGCATGAAAGACCATCTAAACGCGGCCAATTACTGAAGAAAAAGCTTTGTACAAGAATACAAATCATAGGGTTTTCATCGCTTAACATAATATGCAAACTTAAAATGAAATGTTTAGATTGATATTTTCACAGTCCTGATTAATAAACATATATTTTGAAATTTTCGTGTGAAAGAAACAAAATGTTGGTAATCTTCATGTTTTGCAAAGACATTAATAATAATAATAATAATAATAATAATAATAATAATAATGCTGTTTGTACGTCCCACTGACTTATTTTATAACGAGGTATCGGAATTTGGTCGTTCGCGAGTTATTTTATATGCCAATTAATCTACTGAGACTACGCTGCCGTATTTAAGCACCTTCAAATACCATCGTACTGATCCGGAATGGAACTTGTCAACTTGGATTCAGAAGCTCGGCGCTCTGCCGTCTGAGCTACTCAGCTAGGTTACAGTGCTGAAAGGTTTGAAATTAATTGGTCCTTCCACCATTGAATAAATAAGATGGCTCAGTATGCGCTAGTATATTCCAACAAGAAAATCATGTCTCCATTTTTGCTTCATGTGCGTTGATTTCTCGTCCGTAACTTGGAACATAGATAGTAATAAGGTCATCAGACTAATAAATGCTGAAAGGGTAAATTTAAATTAAAAATAAAATCGAGAACAGTGAAAAATAGATAAAGGAATGTAAATTGTATGTGATGAACAGGTAGTATATCCAAATGACGCAAATGATGGGTTATAGGTTAAAGACACGAGAGGAAGGAAATAAATAACGGATGCACATAGATAATGGAAAATACATTAAGTGAATCATCTACATATAGTAATTAGGAGAGCATGAATTCGCATAACCGAATAGAAACAGACAGTGAAGTAGAGGCAAGAGAACTACCTCATTAGATCTTTAATGGCTGGCAACTAGGTATTGCTTAGCTTAATGCTAGCGTCCCTGTCAAAATTATAGGAATATTTGTGAATGATTCTAGATATATTGTCAGATTGCAGAAATGATAACTAGGTTTAAGCTTTAAACAACGTCTGCCTAAACAACGTCTAAGTTGAGCACGGCCTTCCATTGCATAAACAATGTTCATCCGGTGTGTAAATAGACATCGTTTAAAGTTTCGTTTAAAGTTTCACAATTAGTTCGAAAATGGAGATAGAAGTATCTTTTCTGCTACACTTTGCTTGTCGCAACCAATGAAATTCGTCGGTGCGCGCGCCGAACGCTAGTCAGCTGTCGTCTTCCTATTATACACATTAGTCAAACATGGCAAAGCATGAACATGACTTGGCCACAGTTAAGAATATCGCTTTCGGTGGAAATAAAATCTCAGAATAAATATTATTGATACTAAAACGACACGCCACCCTACAAGGAAGTGTAGCTTTGGTTATAGAGTTGTTACGGTGAGTATCATCTACTCGTAAATAGCTTCGTAGAAGGGAAAATGAAACAATAGTACTGTGTAAACGAATGTGTTCATAGGTTCGAAACGCAACATCAGCAGCCCTGAATAATGTCTCCGGTAGTTTCCTTATTTTTACACCAGACAAACACTAGGGCTGCTATTATGGCCACGGCTCTTTTTCCCCAGCCCTCCTCTTTAAACAATAATCGCCACAATCACCACCACTTACCGTCACTATTATGTGTGCTTACTTGGCAGTAAATATAAGTGAATCACTCCGGTTGATATACGTGACAGTCCTCTGACGATTGAGACAAGTAATTCTGACATGTACTGTATGTAATCCAAGTGATGGAAATTATCCCATGTATAATAAAATATATCAGTTGCCAAGAATTGTAGTCAAGTTGACAGTTACCGGACTGTCCCTTTGTCATTCTCAAGAAACAAGGCTCTTGAATAGTGAAATGGATTTTTAAGCTCTACCTCCCCGGACAATTTAAATGAATTGCTGCGCTTTCGCAGCAGACGACCCACAGAGTGGCCGTAGGACTTGCCCCGGAATTGTCTTAACTTGATAATACAAATTACATGTTTCATGGTACTTTCATGGTACATAACCTCTAACTGCGATTAACTCCTCACATTTTAGGTTAAACAGTTTTCTCAGTATTGTTTAAACATGGCCGGTAGAACATCGGTTTTAGACAGTGTCTAAGTGATAAATAATGTCTCTGCAATGCGACAGCCATACTTAGACATTGTTTAACGGTAGACATCGTCTAAACACCGTTTCTGAAATCGGCCCATTGTGTTTTATATGAGCAAGAGCTGGAACATCTTGGAACATTAAATCATGACGTGAAGTTAGGGCGTGTTCAGTTATTGAAGACGTTTCCATGCTGGTTGAGGAAATATTTATTCTGTGCTCCTTGGTGCGATTCTCAATGGACTGGCATAATTGACAAATGTAGGTTATACTTTAACACATGTACAGATAATTTCGTACACCCAAAGATTCAATAGTGATGACAACATGTTCTTGTTGGTACCTAAATTGCGATCAATTCTTGTGACGTTGCAATTCTACCACACCTACTTCGTACGAGTTCTCAGATATGGTTCAAGTATTCTACTAAACACTGACTACAGCTGACACTGAGGTTCCTATTACCAGTGTAATAGAGGAAGCGTAGACTTCAGTTCTATGGGCACATTATGAGAATGAAGGCACTGACCATGAAAGACAAGGGCCACGAAAGGCATAAGAATGAAAGGCTCCCTACGATTCGCAAACCTAATACCGGTGGAGTCATAGAATAACAAGAGTTCATCAAGATATGTTGGATAGGACAGATTATAGTGAGGAGCATGGCACAAGTAAGTGGAAGCAATGAAGGACTCAGTCCCCTGGTCGCTAAATCACGCTCCTCATGACACAAGCCACTGCGGTCCCTTGTAGTCGCCTCCTTCGACTGGCGGTGGATACAGTAGGTGTTATTCTACCACCCATAGGGGAAAGAACTAACAGGCGAGGGTAGTGGTTTTATTTTGAATTTTTTATAAGCTGAAAACAGTGAGGTAATTAGCTCCTATTGTTCGGGAAAATAACTTGAAAAGAAAAATGTGATGGAATACCAGGTGTATGCATACATTTCTGCCGGTTTTTGTGGTAAGGAAAACACGTAATTTTCAAGGAAAATTCATTTTTTCTTTATTCAAAATATTGGCCATCGGTTTCTACACCCTTCGCCCATCTTTCAGGTACCTAAGTAATGAATACCTTGCCAGAAAAACTGCTTATATTTTGCGGCAAACCATTCGTCGAGCCATTTTCCAACTTCCTCGCAATTGTTGTAGTGCTGCTCTGCGAGCGTGTACTCCACTGATGCGAAGAGATGATAATCAGATGATGCCATGTCGGGGCAGTACGGCGGGTGCGGAAGGATGTCCCATCCAAACTATTTTAAGGTGTCTTTAACTGGTTTTGCTGTGTGAGACGGCGCATTGTTGTGTAACAAAATCAGTTTGTCACGTCTTCTGGCCCATTCCGGTCGTCCTTCGATCAATACGTTGTTTAAATTAATCAATTAATTGTTGGCGATAGCGTTGTGCATTAACGGTTTCGCGGGAGTTCAAGAGTTCATAATACACAGTACCGCTCTGGTCCCACCAATGTCTTTCACATCGAAATTACCACGTTTAAATTGTTGAAACCACGTCTCACATGTTCTAATCGATGGAGCGTGTTCAGCATAAGTTTCTACCAGCAAATGATAACTTTCCACAGCCGTTTCCATTATAAATAAGAAAAGCAATGCGTATCGCAAATGCTCCTTTCTGGCACAAACGTCTACAAAATTACTGAACGATACAATGCAGACGCTAGTGTTTGTCGGACTGAACTTCTCTGTGTTGGTAGGGGTCAGTCGAACAACCTGACATAAGTGTGAAATTCAGACGCTACGTACTGTTCGCTGGCGCCATCTCTTATTTAAAACTGGAAAACACCTTATACATACACCTGGTAGTCCCTGGGAAAATGAAGGGAAAAGGAAACAAAAGGGAAGGGGGGAGGATTAACGCCTAGGCGTTGATTGCCCTAATATTGCCGAGTTGAAAAAAATGACAAAAGTCAGGATTGTTTTATCCCCAGGAAATTATCAACAATAACATTATACTGATAGTCTATCATTGTTATTTATGATATGTTAAAAAGGAACCGTGAAGTGGGGGTGGGGTGTTAATGCATGGGCTTTGAACGAACTAACAATACCGAGCTGGAAGATAACATAATGTAATGGCTTAACAATGTTCCAAGCCCCGAAAATTTACCAACAATAGCATTATACTGGCTAACTGTTCCTGTTAGTTGAGGTATGCGCAAACCTTCTACTTCCACTCATTTCTACCAGATGGCATCAATGTTGCAGTTACAAAAACTAATCCTTAAAAAACGTTTATACAAAGGCTAGTTATTACTAACTAGTATGCAAGCCTGTCGATTAGTATGTAAAATGTAATTAGAAATTTGAAATGAACATGTAAGAAATAAAATCGCTAGCAGTATTATATAGATAGCATCAATCAATCAATCAATCAATTATTCTCTGTTAGTTGATTACCTAGACATTTATGAAGTGAATACAACGGCGGTGGTGATTACAAAGAAATTAGAAATATATCGAACACCTCCCTTGGTTAATTATTCCAGTCCTTTAAATCCTATTAATATTAACAAGTACGCTCCCAACAGGAAAAGAGCAAACTCAAACCCCCTTTTGGAAAGAACCAAATTAGAATCAATATCTCACTTCAAGTACCTCGGAAGCACAAATTCGAAAGAAAAGACTGTCAAGCAGGAAATACTCAGTGGACATAGAAAGCATCAAACGTTTACAATAAAGTCAGAAACCTACTCTGGGACAGCAAAGTACCACAAAAAACAACAAAAATTTGTAACACCCCTACTTCCTACCAGTTCTCATATTAGGTTTAAAGGCATGTACTGTACTGTACTGAACAATGACTACAGCATAATTCTCGTAACAGAAATGATATTCATTTGAACTATAAATCAAATTACTCGAATGGACAAAATCAGGAATGCAATAAAAAGGAAGATAGCTGGTATTGAGGTCCCTAATACAAGTAATAACAAAGAGTGGACGTCACTGGTATGGGAAAGTTATGAGAATGAAGAGCGAGGGACCTGCCAGAAAAAACGTCGAACTTACTGTCTGTTACGGAGATACCCGTGGAGCAGAAAGAGGTGAAAGAAGGTGCTGGGGTGAATGGGTCTAACTACAATATCAAAAATATCAAAGTTAATTTAAAACTTTAACAAGGGTTATATTTGTTTAGCATTTCAAAAATCAACAAATAAGAACGTAACGGGTACAATTAGCAATTTAGAAACAAGTCAAGGAAAATACAATATAGTGAATTCTACAAGTCCTGGGCTTTATGATTCTTGAGCTCTCAGCTCAAATTTACAAAGAGCTCAAATTTATACAAGGACAGAAATCCCCTGATTCAAAGAGCACTTGCTCCCAAAATTACAACATCTAGCCTTCAAGAGGCATTCATAAACCTTACAAAACTTTTGATAAAGAGCGAACAGGCTCTCAGTTTTCCACGCCTACTCGAGGCAACCTCAATTTACAATTATAGGCCTCTCAAGGCACTATTTACAAATGGAACTTATTTTTACAGGGGTATTAAATACCCAACCTACTGGGCCTTCGTGGGATAAGAATTACAGGTTAAATTAATGGCCCGAACACAAAATGAATGGAGGCGTATACTTGCACTCCTAGATGTGAACACTTACAACCTAAAGGGCACTAGGCCGATGAAACAGGGGCTATTTCCAAACTACTGAGGTGACTCGTATAAGGGTAAAGGAAGAAAAACAGGTACAAACCGTAGTCACCTCAAACCAAGATGAAGGGGAGCTCGAGAGAGTACATCACTCTCTATCCCCGTTTTACAGTCAAAGATTTTATGAAACTTTTTACATTAGCCGGCAGAAGTTACATTTTATAAACGTAGGTTACATGGTTAAAGATTCGGACCTTCCCCTTGGAATAATCTGCGGCGGTAGCGACAACAAGAAAGATGGAATTATGTGGCCATACCTGTTAGCAGTTCTAGCTGCCGACGAAAAGGCCGCCCGCCTCCTGCTTAACACACACACACACACTCAGATGATGTCGATCAATTGGCCAAGAAACGTGAAAATCCGCAGTTTATAAACCCTCAGCGAAGGTTCGAGACGACTCAAGATTAAACTATCCACACCCTGTTAAGTTTATTGGTTAATTTCAAGGTTACACCACCGAGCTCGATAGCTGCAGTCGCTTAAGTGCGGCCAGTATCCAGTATTCGGGAGATAGTAGGTTCGAACCCCACTGTCGGCAGCCCTGAAAATGGTTTTCCGTGGTTTCCCATTTTCACACCAGGCAAATGCTGGGGCTGTACCTTAATTAAGGCCACGGCCGCTTCCTTCCCACTCCTAGCCCTTCTCTGTCCCATCGTCGCCATAAGACCTATCTGTGTCGGCGCGACGTAAAGCAACTAGCAAAAAAAAAAAAAAAACTAGCAAAAACTAGCAAAGTTACACTCAGAATCGAAGAAGAAGCCGGTGATAGGTGGAAAATTAATTGCAGAAATTAGGGATTGGCTAGATTCAAAACTGGTGAAAATAAAAAGGAAATATTGCCAAACCAAAAATAAATGAACATCAATCAATAAAAAAAACGTATGAATACAAATCTTCTTTAAATCATAAGTTCTTTCACTTCGAACCAGGCTGCATGATCATAGTTTTTAGTGGTGTCATCTGTAGAAGAAAGTCCAAACTTCTTGATGAATGTCGAACAAAATAAGTAGAAATTCACTCAGGTCAGTAGAAATGCACAATAACAAAATTACCTCCTATTTCTGTGGTGACATCTTCTGAGTAAAGTTCTAAGTTGGTGTAGTTTCAGTTTCGCTATTTTTCCAATAGAGGAGTTCATTTAGGCGCTAAGGATGTGCAGCGTTGGGGTGTACCTCCCGGTACACTGTCCAAGGAAAAGGAGCAAGGAGAAGGCCAAGCAAATGCTGGGTAGAGACAGTGAAATCAGATGTGGAGGAGAGAGGTTTTGGAAAGGAAAATGTCCTGGAACAGAAGGTGTATGCAGGCAGGAAGAAATGGCGAGCGATTGTACACCACACGCGGGAAACTGGAGTTGGAAAATAATTATGAATTCCAACTTTATCTTTTCTACTTTAAAAATTCCACTGAAGCTTATTCTTCTACTAACATCAATATCATCGGTGTCAATTGTTTCGTCGATTGAGGAAGAATCTGAGAAACGTTTTCTTTCAAATGCAAACTTTTCTTTTTCGCATCTGCATACCAGTAAAAGATTTCTTGTACAGAATGCTACAGCCATTTCCCATGTTTAAACCTATTAATGAGAGGAAGTATGGTAGTAGGCTAGTGTAATGTTCAGGGAATATATCTTGTTTATCCTGCCTGCACAGTAACCAATAAATCCATTATGCGTGTGCTGCAGTAGAGTTCTTCCGGCACCGAGCTCTTTAGCTGATGACGTGATTGATTTGGATGAGTCCCGGGGTTCGAACCCAGTTGCGTTTAATTACCACGGCTCGGTCAATCACCGGAGACAGGCAACATGGCGAAACATGGTAGCCGGCCGCATGCGCCATTAAACTCCGGCCGTAATCAAAACGTACACGGGCAGACGCTTCATTAGGGGACGAAGGAACATGTTGACACGTGTGATAATTCAATACACGGGGCAATCGAGCGACTACAGTAATTGATATTCAACGCCTCTCTAACTTCGAAACCCAATAGCAATGGAAATATCCACTGCCGTACACTGGCACCGGCCCAAAACACACTCAGCTGATAGTGAAACAATTGCGCTTAATCGTTTTTAGAATAAGATCTGCCTTCTAGGACGGTTCATGAATCTCAAGATCATGGCGTTTCAAGAAAAGGATACGAAAAGCTAAATGAGGTTACATTAGATATAATATTTATTGGTGGTGGTGTTAGGATTCTAGGCTCCTCCTTTGTCACTTATTAAATGAATATGATTAAAACCCTGAAATATTAGCAATACACAATTATTATTATTATTATTATTTTTATTATTATTATTATTATTATTATTAATTGAAGGGTATGTAAAGGAACCAGAAGTCCAAATGGGAGTAAGACAAGGTTGCAGTTTGTCCCCTCTCCGTTTCAGTGTTTATACAGAAGAGGCGATAAAGGAAATCAAAGAAGAATTTGGAAAAGAAACCTCAATCCAAGGGTAAGAAATCAAAACTCTGAGATTTACCGATGATTTTATTATGTCTGAGTCTGCAGAAGATGTACAGAAATTGCTGAATGGTATGGATACAGTCCTGGGGAAGAAGTATAAGATGAAAATAAATAAATCCGAAACAAAATTAATGGAATACAGTCGATTGAATTCTGGTGATGCAGGAAATATTAAATTAGGAAATGAAGTCTTAAAGGAACTAGATAATTGTTGTTTTTAAGTAGTATTTTAAATAATGCTGGCAGTATTAAGGAGAACATAAAATGCAGAGTAGCACAAGCAAAAAAAGCCTTTCTTAAAAAAATGCTCACTTCGAACTTTAATATAGGAATTAGAAAGACGTTTCTGAAGACTATCGTCTGTAACGTGACATTGTATGGAAATGAAACATTGACGATAACTAGCTCAAAAAAAAGAGAACAGAAGCTTTTGAAAAGTGGTGTTACATAAGAATGTTGAAGATAAGATGGGTAGTTCCAATCACGAATGATGAATAATCGAATTAGTGAGAGGAGGTCGATTTGGCGAAAGACACATCATAAGACAGTCATGACTTGTTCAGTTAGTTTATGAGAGAAGCGTAGGCTGTAAAATCGGCAGAGGTAGACCAAAATATTAATATGACGAACGTATTAGTAGACATAGGATGTAGAAGTTACGTAGGAATGGCAAGGTTAGGACAGGATAGGGTGGCATAGAAAGCTGCATCAAATCAGTCCATGGACTGATGACCCGAAGAAAAAGATTATTATTATTATACTAAAATAAACCCTAATATGTAACAATTATAGTCTAAGAACAACGATATTTGACCACTGACTCACACATTCACACCTCGCGCATGTCACAAGTCATTTTGATGAATCAAGCTAATATGTCATGTTGCAGTTCTCAGACAGGAAATTAACCGTTTTCCTCAACGGTGACTGTCCGAATATTACGGAGATTTACACCCGAGACATCTGTTTCTCACATACGTTCTTCAAGGAACACTCTCGTCTTCCTCGTCTCCAAGAAGGATGTATTCGTCGTGTCGGAAATTAATGAAATGTCTCAACCCTCGCAAATATCAGGTGAGCAGAATATTTCGGTCACATCGATTATAGATGATAAACGTGTACATAGGCAGAGAAGGTTACTAGGTTACGTGAATGATGTTGATCCACGAAATATCACTGTAATAGTTGTTACAAATGGAAGATAATCATTTACTTACTCAAATAAAGTCTCAAATCGGAGGTTGGTTAAGAAATAATACAAAATACTTTATTTTAGAGAATACATACTCGACTGCCTTACAACTACTATTTCTACTACGTTGCAGCGCTTACGTATGTGTTTTGTTTGTCTATCACCGTCGTGTGTAATGTCTTTGCTCACTGAAGATATTTGGTGTCATTTTATTGATTTTTTTCATTCGCTGTAATTTGAAGGGCTGTCACTTCATGTGCGCTAACTGATTCATTAAACGATTTATTTGTCTAGGGATCATGCTATTTTCCTTTCAACAAAATACCCACAATGAATATTTGGAAAAATTTGAATTCACAGACATAGCACTCCCATTCATCGGTGCCAGCCCTGGACCTCAAGAAAGAAACAAAATACGGCGAGAGCAGCGGAATGCACTATAATAGAGTCCTTTTCAAAGCCCGTAAATACGTATACATATTTCTCGCTAGTAACGACGGTATTTCTTAATCAACCTCCGATTTGAGACTTTATTTGAGTAAGTCAATGATTACCTTTCATTTGTGACAAATATTACAGTGATATTTCGTGGATCAACATCATTCACTTAACCGTATTACAATATGCGTAGAACCTCCGACTTTGATCCGATACCGTTGATAGGGCAACCTTAATACCGTTATCTTAAAGTAGGATGGCCATCAACTTTCTGTGAGACTAAAGTACCAGAAGAATAAGAAATTTTATAACAATAATTTGAATGAATTGCATAAGATGGAACTTGTTTATCGTTTCCACTGTAGTTCAATTCAAATCGAAGTTGCTAATCAGGATTTGAAGTACACTGACACTCAAAATTTCTAATGTGAGGGGACTAGAAAAAACGAGTAGGATGTATAAAAACTGTTAATATTGAAAATATTTATATATTTTATATCTATATATACTTCCTACTTTTGGGTACTTCGCTCAAGTTTGTAGTTTCGTTGTATTCTGTCTGATAGAGTAAAACTAGAAGTCAAACTTGACACAAACGCGGCGTGAATCGAGTTAAATTAAAGTGGTTGAAAACTGTGGGGTCAATATGATGATGGCGATATTTTTTAAAATTATTATTATTATTATTATTATTATTATTATTATTATTATTATTATTATTATTATTATTATTCAGTAATAATAATTGTTGTTGTTGTTGTTCAGTGTCAGATTGGAGATACATAGCTGGAACAGGTAGATAATTACAAGTATTTTGGATGTGTGTTCTCCCAGGACGGTAGTAGGCCTATAGTGAGATTGAATCAAGGTGCAGTTCAGCTAATGCAGTGAGCTCGCAGTTGCGAGCAACAGTATTCTGTAAAAAGGAAGTCAGCACTCTGACGAAACCATCTTTACATCGGTCTGTTTCCAGACCAACTTTGGCCTGTGGTAGTGAAAGCCGGGTGGACTCAGGATATATTATACATAAGTTAGAAGTAACAGACATGAAAGAAGCGAGAATGATTGCTGGTACAAACAGGTGGGAACATTGGCAACAGGGTACTCGGAATGAGGAGATAAAGGCTAAGTTAGGAATTAACTCGATGGATGAAAATTCGGTGGTGGGGTCATGTGGGGCGAATGAAGGAGGATAGGTAATCTGGGAGAGTAATGAACGCTGTTATGGAGGGTTATAGAAGTAGATGGAGACCAATATGACTATGATTACACTCAGTTTCTAACGATTTAAAGATAAGAGGTATAAGACTAAACGAGGCCACAGATCTAATTACAAATAGAGAATCGTAACGGCGATTATTAAATTCACACAGAATTGCAGACTAAACAGTGAAGGGCATAACAGCATGGAAGGGAATGGAAGAGAACTGAATAGAATAGCGTATGGCTTTTGGTGCCGGGAGTGACCGAGACAGGTTCGGCTCGCCAGGTGCAGGTATTTTGATTTGACTCCCGAAGATGACCTGTGCGTCGTGATGAGGATGAAATTATGGTGAAGATGACACATAAGTCTAGCCCCCGTGCTAAACGGAATTAAACAATAATGGTTAAAATTCCATACCCTGCCGGGAATCGAACCCGGGTCCCCTGTGACCAAAGGCCAGCTCGCTTATCATTTAGCCTTGGAACCGGACACAGTACCTGACGACGTAAATTATTATTATTATTATTATTATTATTATTATTATTATTATTATTATTATTATTATTATTATTATTATTATTATTATTATTATTTTATGTCCTCAGTATGTTGTACCGACTGCAGAACATCCTGCGATTTATGTGGGAGATTTCAATAGTCATCATGAACTCTGGAAGTATTCTAAAACAGAAGATTGTGGACTTAAATTAATGGACTGGTGCGAAAGTAATAACCTCCATCTAGAATTTGATGCTAAAGATCGAGGAACTTTTCGATCAGCTGCATGGGGTAGAGATTCAAATCCAGATTTATGCTTTGTCAGCTCCAGTATAAATGGAAATCCCTCGCACACAACACGCAAAGTGATGGGAGATTTCCCTCATAGCCACCATAGACCAGTAATACTCGAATTTGGTGTCACAATTCCCATTATACTTTCAACGCCACGTCCCGGATGGAATTTCCAGAAAGCCGATTGGTTTGCATTCTCTGTAGAACTAGATAAATGCATTCGCTGGATTCCCCCAAATCACCAAAGTTATCAACGTCTTGTTGGTGCAGTTATGTCTACTGCTAAGAAATGTATGCCCAGAGGTTATCGGAAAGAATATGTTCCTGGCTGGAATGCCCAGAATGAGGAATTATTTAAGAATTTCCAACAAAACAGAGATGTAGAAACTGCTAACAAATTTCTGGCTAGCTTGGATGATCGCCGAAGACAAAAGTGGGTTGAAACTGTCGAAAGGTTAGCTTTTACTCATTCTAGAAGAAAGGCCTAGGGCCTTCTTAGAAGGCTAGGAGAAGGTGCGCCAGTAGTGAAGGGTCAACCTCAGGTGACACCTGACCAAATAGCTTTCCGAGCTCCAGCTGATAAGCTGATAAGAAGCATACAAAGTATGTTAGATGCCAGCTTCGTGCTCTGAAATTATCAGCACCTCGCATTTCTAAAACTCCATGGCACTACAGCCATTGAAGGGCCTTGGCTTACCAAGCGACCGCTGCTCATCCCGAAGACCTGTAGATTACGAGGTGCCGTGTGGTCAGCACGACGAATCCCCTCAGCCGCTATTCTTGGCTTTCTAGACCGGGGTTGCTATCTCACTGTCAGATAGCTCCTCAATTCTAATCACGTAGGCTGAGTGGACCTCGAACCAACCGTCAGGTCCAGGTAAAAATCCCTGACCTGACCGGAAATCGAACCCGGGTCCTCCTGGTAAGAGGCAGACACGCTACCCCTACAGCAGGGGCCGGAAAAACATACTTAAACTGGCTATAAATGTGCGTGAAATGTATTCTTGTTCTTACTAATCAAATGGATAGCCTTTTTTTTTCAGCGCTGTTATTCAAGGTTTTATTAGCAAGTTTCAATGCCTTACTTAGGCACCGGATGCCGATTACAACATCGACAGAAACATATTTTTCAGGATAAATGTATAGTAGTAAAGTACATCACAGTGTCCTGTATGGAAAGGTGTTGTAGAGACCAAAGCTAATAAAATAGTGAATGGTGAGCAGGCAGTCGTTTTCAGAAGATAAACAAGGAGGGACATGACACGGGATTAATAACTCGATACACTGTGACACACGTGAATTTCACTCGTTGCTACAGCATGTAACGTTCTCTTCAATCGCCTCGAGCTCCATACACACGCATGTAGAAATGACAAACACAAAGCTTTTGTAATGGATACCCTGCAAGTGGTTTGATCTGCAAGCTAAATCCTACGTTCTAGGCAAGCTGATATGCCACAGGGTCAAGCAGGTAAATAACAGATATTCTTGTGTTGTCATGTCCATCTAGACAATATGAGAGTGCGAAGCAGATCATAATGCAAACCTGTTAAAGTCCTTGTCACTGGCAAAGCTGTGTATTTCTCCTATTCCTTGTTTCAGTTATGTTCCTGTAAATTACCTGGGGAGACGTACGGGAATTTCATCTTCCCTACTGAGGAAATTTGCATCAATTGGAACTACTGCCCTCCGATTTTGACAACAGTCTCTCCTTGCAATACTAGCCAGTTTACAGAGCAGTATTCTTCTTTGATTACAGGAAGGGAAAACAGTTACCCAGTGAAATGAAATGAAATGGCTTTTAGTGCCGGGAGTGTCAGAGGACATGTTCGGCTCGCCATCTGCAGGTCTTTTGATTTGACCCCCGTAGGCGACCTGCGCTTCGTTATGAGGACGAAATAATGATGAGGACGACATATATACCCAGCTCCCGTGTCAGCGAAATTAACCAATGATGTTTAAAATTTCCGACGCTGCCGGGAATAGAACCCGGTGTCCCTGTCGCCGAAGGCCAGCTCGCTAACCATTCAGCCATGGAGCCGGACAGGTACACAATAGGTATTATGGACCATAAACGTGTTACTGATCTACAAGAAGTAGCTAACCTGAATTCCTACATGGAATTGTAAATGGGTATTTCCCCTCGGAATATCTAGTTTCTGCCATCACCCCAAGACTCTCCACCCAACCCTCTAACAATATCAACAAATAGAAAGATGAACTTGACATGTTGGGTTTCCTCTTCCTTGACCTAGGAAGTTCTCACTGCGAACACCGACATCTTCTGGTTTTCGATTGGACAGTTGTTATTCGTGATTTTTTAAATCTTGTGTTGATGTTTGTTTCCGAATTTGGCCGACTATGTACCACATAGAACTTAAGGTGTATTTGCTTTCTTCTCTTCCCAGGACCTCTTAACTCTCTCGCTTCTCGTTATTCTCTTCGGAAATGATCCGTTTTGATCTCCTCTTAATTTCTCTTCGAATGATTTTAGACCGTCGATTCTTCTTCTGAACTCTCTTCTATTGTGGATCATCTCTAGTGTAATTCCAAATTTTTCTCTCTTGTTCTCTTCTACCTACTTGGCGGTGGCTTTTAATCCCATTTTATGTATCTGAAGATCTTTCTGTTCAGACGTTTGTCTTCGATTCTTACTAGGTGTTCGTAGAATTACAGCCTTCGTTTCAGCATTGTGTCCATGATCTTTGCAGTGTACTTGTACAGCTCCTCATTTCTCATCTTCTTCATAGTCCCAACAGTAGTCTTCTGTGGTCCCAGAATTTTCCTCAGAATCTTCCTTTACTTCTTTTCGAGTTCTTGCAGCTCTCCCTTTCTTTCTTTCTTTCTTTCTTTCTTTCTTTCTTTCTTTCTTTCTTAATCTGTTTACCCTCTAGGGTTGGTGTTTCCCTCGGACTCAGCGAAGGATCCCCACCTCCACCGCCTTAAGGGCAGTGTCCTGGAGGTTCAGACTTTGGTTCGGGAATACAACTGGGGAGGATGGCCGGTTCCTCGCAGAGGCGGCCTCACCTGCTCTGCTGAACAGGGGCCTTGGTGGGGGATGGGAAGATTGAAAGGGGTAGATAAGGAAGCAGGAAGGAAGCGGCCGTGGCCTTAAGTTAGATACCATCCCGGCAATTGCCTGGAGAAATGGAAAACCACGGAAAACCACTTCCAGGATGGCTGAGGTGGGAATTGAACCCACCTCTACTCAGGTGACCTCCCGAGGCTGAGTGGGCCCCGTTCCAGCCCTCGTACCACTTTTCAAATTTCGTGCCAGAGCCGGGAATCGAATCTGGGCCTCCGGGGGTGGCGGCAATTCACACTAACCACTACACCACATAGTAGCTCCCCTTTTTTAAATTTAAAATAAGATACTTAGAAGCATACAATCCTTCCGGTTTTATTATTGAATCATAACGTCGGGTCTTGGCCATGTAAGATATTTCCTGTTCTGAGTTAGCTTGTAGACCTGATCTAATTTTCTGGCTCTTGCCTTGTTTGCCTCTTTATCCACTCTGTTGGGTTGGATCCATTCTCCCAGGTATTTTTACTTCTCTGTTCCTTTAATCTTCACATGTTTCACCTCCATACAACTTTCACTTTAGTGCCTGCACTCCATATATTCCATCTTTTCATAACTGACGTCAACACCTGCTTTTCGCCAATTTCATGCAGACTCTCCAGTTCAAGTGAGCAGTGTCCAATATAGCTTTACCCTATCAAGAATACTTTATAAGCCATTGTGCTCCAACGTAGTTAAGCCATCGGCTTTCTTCTTAAGATATCCGTAAAATGTGCGGGTTTCACAATTACAAGCACCATTCAATATAACTTTATGGAATTATAAGAAAAATAATACAGACAACAAGCATACGTATAATTAAGTACTTTTGTGTATACCTTAATGCGTAATTCCTTAGTATGTTTGCATATTTACAGGCGAGAATAGATTACAGAGAGTTGAGCGACGCAAAATGTAAAATCTACGGTAATGACATTGTATTAATTAATGACAAGGTTATTAGAGAAATGCACTACATATTAACATTTAGCATTTTCTACCTTGAACCAATATTTGTTAATTTACAGAAATCATGGGTTTTCTTAAAGAGCTCGGCTCCCTAGCCAGCCCGCGGTAGTACTCGGTCAAAATCGTATGCAATTAAATGTGAAATTCATTTTCATCGCCCCGACATCTCGTAGTTTTACTACAAATATTCTGTCTTGTCATGTCTTCCATACCAGTGCTTTGTGTTCAGGTGGCAATCATGAGCTTTCTTTAGTTCATTTGAAGTGATTAAGTGAATGGGATAATCATTACGGCTGAAGCAACACCAACCACAGATCCCAACACCTCCTCCGAAAGCACTCGTAGAACCAAATACAGTAGAGACAATACGCGGCACTTCCGTATTTAGCCTTGTTAAAATGGAAGACAATTCGCAAGTGGCGCTCCTAGTGGCGTGGCCTGAAAATTAGCGCATATGGAAATGCATATGCGAAAATGATAAATAAATTACGTCTAGAAAGAAAGTGTTACTAAGATATTAACTTCAAAGTTGCTAAAGCAATTCTGAATAAATAAGTGAACCTTTATTTAACAGGTTATTATTTAAAGACTGAAACTAGACATATAACCAAGATGTGAAATGGACTGCTGTGAAAGGGATTTATCTTTCATTTATGCAGTACGTTTTTAGCTTTAGTATTCCTACCTGATCTTTCACGACTAGATTTGTCTTTTTTCTCATTCAAAAGCATTGTATCATCACAGTAAGACACTTATCAACAAAAATATCGGCACATTCCTTACACACATGATTCAATGAATTTATATTTAAGAGCTGAACAATTATCCTTTTAACTTGAAGCCTACTACAGAAATAAAATCTATAAATTTACCCTCAAGAACATTAAAACTTTCTCTATAAGAAATACTTGCCATTACATTAGGGCAAAGCAAATTTGCATCGTCATATTGTTTCAACAAAATATGTACATGTGTTAAATCACCCATATTTCCTTCAGTACTCGACAACGCATTACGGCATTCCAAATGAGGTAACTTGGAACATAACCACTCACACACATACGCATATGCATTCTCTTAAATTAAATCAAAACCCACAGATCACATTTACAACAACACATCGGTATTGAAGGTTAACTGCTGCACTATACAATAAAATAAGATTGTATTTTAAACCAGTTAAAATATGGATCGCGCAGGTCAGAAATGTTGAAAGTACTTTACAAATCTCTTTGTAACTGGAAGAATATCTATACAAACACAACATTTATTTACATTTTCTTGTCACGAGGGAAACAGAAGAAAGACCGCGAATCCTTCTGCACTTCATAGTCATTGCAGCCAAACACAGCAAATATCTTTCCATTCGTATTGAGAGGAGATATAAAGGAATGACACACGCTACTATTTACTTATGTCAACTTAATGCAAACGCATAAATAACGCCAAAACTTCACAAACAAATACACGTGCTCTTATGACAGAATCAGTAACTCCCAGGTCACTCCGCCAGACAGAGCTCTAATTGCTGTCTCTCGATATCTCGCAGAGTGTCACGTATTGTCTCTACTGTATTTGGTAGAACTGTGTACAACAAAGGCGGAAAAATAATAATCAATCTCGGCAGGAAGTGGGATGGAGTGACCGCCTTTGTCCCAGTTGTTAATCTGGTACTTAATACGGTGGAGTCTGTGTGAACCACAGGGGGCATGTGCCACTCGAAAGTAAAAATTACGTTTCTAAATATCGACTTACTGACGGGGAATCAAGCCAACGGCCTTCAGATTGAAACGTACACGACTTCACTACGTCGTCTAGGTTGACTCTAACCAAACCAAACCCCATGGCGCAACAGCCCCGAAGAGCCATTGCCTGCCAAGGGACCGCTGCTCAGACCGAAGGCCTGCAGATTATGAGGTGTTGTGTGGTCAGCACGACTAATCTATAAAGTCCCTATCCCGGAAAATTCCTAATGATTGACCAATCCAATAATTTGTTAACTACTCAACTCATTTTCCATTACCGGCAAATACAAGTTAGACCGAGCAAGTAGTCTGTGCGCTTAGGGACACGCAGCTGTCAGCTTGCAGTCGGGAGATAGTGGGTTCGAACCCCACTGTCGGCAGCCCTGAAGGTGGTTTTCCGTGGTTTCACATTTTCACACCAGACAAATACCGGGGGCTGTACCTTCAGTTTTTATTTTTATTTTTTTTGCTAGTTGCTTTACGTCGCACCGACACAGATAGGTCTTATGGCGACGATGGGACAGGAAATGGCTAGGAGTTGGAAGGAAGCGGCCGTGGCCTTAATTAAGGTATAGCCCCAGCATTTGCCTGGTGTGAAAATGGGAAACCACGGAAAACCATTTTCAGGGCTGCCGATAGTGGGGTTCGAACCTACTATCTCCCGAATACTGGATACTGGCCGCAATTAAGCGACTGCAGCTTCATTTAAGGCCACAACCACTTCTTTCCAGCTCCTAGACATTTTCTATCCCATCGTCGCCATAAAACTTATCTGTATCGGTGCGATGTAAAGCCAATTGTAAAAAAACTGAGTCATTTCAACATCTTAGATATTCAGGAAGAAAACGTACAATTAGCATTCAATCAGCATCATTTCGTGTTCCTATTGCTGGCATGATGCAACCCTCGTAATGCTGACCGAGGAGGGTGGGCGGCATCTGCGCTGTTATTGAAGTGGAGGATAGTGGTGGTGTGTGAGTTACGCGGAGACAGTACAAATACTCAGTCTCCTAGCCAGGGGAATTAACCATTTAAGGTTTAAGTCTCCGAACCGGCACGGAAACCTTCGCTGTGTTAGTGCGATATTAAAACACTGGGAAGAAAATATTCCAACAAACGTTTTGTCACATTACTACAAACGTTCCCAGAACCGCAAAACGCACGCAAGACAGGCACGAATATCTAAATCATTCTTTAAATTTGCCTCTAATTATTTTTCTCAATGTATATACTTTAAGTAGACATATTCGATTGAAAAAATATTCTTTAGATTGAGTTCGATTTATTATTATTCTCCATTTGTTTCATTCTCGTTGGCTGGTAGTACTGCGGAAATCAACGCTGAAGTAGGAATTTTTACGCTGGAATGACCACACACACATTCCCGCAAAGCCAGCGCTCAACAATACTCCCGCATGGAGTACATAGAGTAGTGAGCACCGAAACTTTTAAAGTATAAAGAAAAATGGTACTGGCTTCGGTAATGGTGCCTTTCTTTAACTGTCAGTGCTTACTTGAAGCATCGGGATGACAGGGAGGTTTCGGAATATGTTGAACGTTTATTTTCAGTACAAAAATATTTTGTAGCCTATACATAATTTAAATATGTTTTAGCGTAATCGATATATCCACGCACTATTTTCAGAATGTCATTGATGAGTCCGACGGTCTTTCAGATCTTGTAGAACAGATTAGCTCTGACAGTAGACCGTTGGCCTTCTGAACTCAAGTTGCCGGGTACAATCAGGCTCTCTCGGTAGTATTTGGAAAGGCCCGAATACATCACCTTCGTATTGGTAGATTTACTGAGTCTTATGTGACTATATTCCGGTCCTCGACATCACTGGAAAAGATAGAAGTACTTAGTGGGTTGTAAAACCATTATTTATTTATTTATTTATTTATTTATTTATTTATTTATTTATTTATTTATTTATTTATTTATTTATTTATTTATTTATTTATTTAAAAGTTGTCTTACGTCGCACCGACACAGATAGGTCTTATGAAGACGATGGGAAAGGAATAATTTGGAGTGGGAAGGAAGCGGCCGTACCATTGATTAAAATTCAGCCCCAGCATTTACCTGGTGTGAAAGTGGGAAACCAAGAAAAACCATCTTCAGGGCAGCCGTCAGTGGGGTTCGAACCCACCATCTTCCGAATACTGGATACCGGCTGCACTTAAGCGACTGCAGCTATCGATCTCGGTATTATTATTATTATTATTATTATTATTATTATTATTATTATTATTATTATTATTATTATTACTGGAATATCGTGGAACGCGGAGTTGTAAGAAGGTGCCGGGGTGAATGGGTGGACAAGAGAATGACTAGAGCATAAGTTAAAGTACTAAATTTTGGAATTTTATTTTTCCTCCTTTTTTTGTGTGTTTAAAATTTGACAGAGATAAAATCTGAATAAACAACAATAAATGAGCTCATCAGCTACCACAACAACAATGGCTTAAAATCCAAACTCAGGTACGGAATTACAAAGACTTATCAACAGGATAATACATAAGAGGATGGGCATTGTAACCCGGAACAGGTACACTATTTATAAGAGCATGTTTGCTCCACTAATTTACATAGCCCAGGAATCTAAGCTCCAGAAGTTAATATAGTCCAGCCTCCCAGAGGCACACGTTTCTTATAAGGTTATGTCTGACAAACTTCAAACAACCGTCACTTTTGCTCAACACTTTGTTACACACTGGTCTGCAAATGATTACGAAATAAACAGAGACAATCAGTGCCCATTCTAAGTGGCCTTAAGGTAAAAGGAAAAGTTTTTTAACATGATCGGCCATTAACAAAATGCTAGGATGTGAAACACTTGCACTCCTTATAGAAAATCTCTTAAAACCCTATGTGGCTTATGGCCCGAAGTTGCAGAGGCCAAGCCTATTCTATAACGGGGTGACTACACGAGAAGTATTAAATGCCAAAAATGTGTTAAGAACTTAGGGGTTTAGAAAACTTTAGTCACCCCATGCCAAGTTGAATGGGAATCAACAGAGGGTATTCATACTTTGTTCCCTTACATTAAATGTTTCCCAGCGGGGATTTGAACAGAGTCCTCAGACTTGCCAAAAATCTATATTTGAACTATGAAATTAGAACTTTACATGAAGAAAAGAAGTTTGAAACCTTCCCCTCAAGCTATCGACCCGAAGCTATTAAGAAATTTCTGCCATTACTTTGAGTTGTTAGGCCTTCCGAACGCCGACCTGCCGCCCCTGTCTCCGAATAACACGCCGCAATCACTAAAAAGAAGCGATGGAGATGCCAATACGCCCATAAAGCGCCCAGCATTTTTAGCATTTACATGGGACATTTGCAGAACTCATTACAGATAGGCTGGATTAATTTACACAGCCCCGATTCTAATTGTCTAGAGAAAATATCCACAAAATTTCTGATTGGTTGCTACATACGGGAGTTTAAGAAAGTCAGAATTGTTGGCAACCTTGACATAAAAACAAAACAATCTTCACAAACTTAAGGTATACCACCACTGAAAATTAACTTTCCCTTAAGAATTAATTATCCTTAATCCCATCAGAGGGGACATTTAGGCCGGTGGTAGAGACATCTAGCAGTTGCAAACCCAAGTATACTGCATTATATTAGTTCAGTTTCCATAACACAAATGGCCTTATAGAAGGCGTGCAGTTTAACAGGACGGAGAAAGTGTACCCCCGGTAAAATTATTATTATTATTATTATTATTATTATTATTATTATTATTATTATTATTATTATTATTATTATTATTATATAATTCAATATTGCACTTTATATGATTTTCTGACCTTTTCTTCCAAATGTTGACTTATATTACTGAATGAACAACCTGAATCTATTAATACTCTCCTGCATAATAATCATACGTCTCATACAGGATCTCCTAAACATTTTGTCGGTCATGTTGGTTCATACAGAAGCTTATTTACGTGATAGAAGCGAACTATTTCATTAGTACATTATAAGCCCTATGTAATTGCCAATTAAAATGGTAAATAAATGCGTTAAATTTTCTGCACACTATGTAAGTTCCAATAATTGAAAGTGAAAGCGTATGGGAATTGATTGTAACTGTTCCCGTCTCATTAATTATTATTTTCAAATCACGTCGCAGTTTTTGTTTAGTTCGGCTTCATGAAGAATGGGAGTGTTTGTTATTTTGAACAAAGGGAGGCTTATTTTGATTTTAGAACAATCAATTACTCATTTGTTTCTACGGTTCGGCATGGTTGTTAATCCTGCAACTTAGAGAGAACGCCATAGTACTTTAATATCCTTAATTAACGAATGGCTCATTATTCAATGAACAGTATGCGTCATGTGCGTTCTACAATTCTGGTAATAATGAGGTGAGAGATAGTCGCTCTGTTTAGGGTGAATATTTCCACTCATTGCACTGTGTAAACACTCGTCAGAAATCAGTATAATAGATATTTCTGACCTTGGACACATGCTATACCTTATGAATTATCAAATATTCTTAAATAAAATGCAATCAGTTTATAACTGGAAACTGGACAACTCGCAGGGACAGAGAACGTTAAAGAAGTGAGATTTATCATTTTAGTATGGAAAACAGATGAGATGAGGCACCCAAGTTCAATAATAATTTAAATTATAAATTAGTTTTAACACAGGACCTTCCTTCAGTGTTAGTTATTCCGAAGTAAGTTTTTTTTTTTTCTTTAATTGAAATTGATTCCCATTCTGATTGCCTACATATTTATCCACCTGTATGTTATCTATGGTCTTGCAACCAAATTACAGGGGTCAATCACGGCTTACTCGTTTCAGACAGGAATGCGGATGGCAGGCAGCGTGACAACATGAGGCCACGAGGTCACGAGGCCATGCAGTTTGATCTCGTACACTTCTCGCAGTACGCTGATAACTGAGACTGAGACTACGTGTTCTCAACTTATTTTAAAATAATTTTATATTTCTGTTTGTGAAAATGCCACGGAAATGTTGTACACCAGGTTGCAAGTCATATTATACCGTAAAGGGTGTTAAGAGTGAATGCATGCAGTTTTTTGTGTTTTTTTTTTTTTTTCTGAAAGAAGGAAGTTGGTGAAAAGTATTCCAAGAAAAGACTGGGCTCCTATGGATTCGACTGTTGTGTGCATTACAAATTTGAGCCAGACTGCTTTAAACATGAACTTTGATATAGAACTTTCATACCCACAGGTGAGGGAAAGGTTTCGGTCTGTCACTATTTTTGGTCTTTCTATCTTTCGAAGAAATCGTCAGTAAAAGAAAACGATCCAGATGAAAGAGTACTCTAAATTGAAGAAAGGTTAAAAACTGCTGAATTAGAGGCATTCTAAAAGTCTACAATACACGACGGTGTTGGAAAAATTTCAAAAGGTGTGCGGGAAATTCCTGGTAAGTTGACGGATATTGAAACTGAGAATAAGGTGCTTAACATTAAATTGCTCGAATACAGTGTTGGTATCACGCAATAAAATTATATTCTATGAATGTTTAATTGTATGTTAATATAGATGGTGTTACCGTGTTTTTGCGGTAGTTATGCGTGAAAGAAGGTGCGGGTGTGAACGGGTCTCAAGCTACGAAATTATAGTGCATGTAAAATTAACAAGGTTATATTTTCTTTTAGAAATAACGAAATAACAATCATGGCAGGTACAGAGTAGCAAGGCAATAAAAATACAATTACAATATTTACAGGATTTGGGCTTCGAGCACCAGCCTCACACTTCTTGAGCAATTAGCCCAGTTTTACCCCAAAACACAAGTTTCAACAGAGAGGCAGAAAACCCCATTCATGCCTAGGAGCACTTGCTCAAAAATACACAGAAAGGCCTCCTTGAGGCGCGCAGAAAACAAAATTTTCGGGTTTATAGCAACTTGCTCTCAAAATTCAGGCCTGTCAAAGGCCACACCTAATTCCACCTTCAAGCTGTCCTCCAAGGACATATACACAGGGGTAAAATACCCAACCTACTGAGGTCTATTAAATGAGAAGAAGGTTAATTACATGACCTCTAAAATAACAATTAGAGAGGAGGCGATCTACACTCCTAATGCATTTGTTTTTAAAACCTAATTTGGCTCTAGGCCACTAATACAAGGGCTAATCCCATGCTACAGAGGTGACTTAAGAAGGACACAATTTACATTACGTTAAAGAAGAATAGATAGAGAAAAAAATAAGTTCACCTCAAAACAATATGAGTGGGAGCTCGAGAGGGTTAAGCACTCTCTATCCCAATATGTAGTTTAAAAGATAGAATAGATACAAGTTTCTTTACATTTTAAGGAAGGTTACATAATGGAAAAACTTCGGACCCGCCCCGAGAGTTAAACTGCTGAGCTAGCAAGAAAAGAAGTAATTAGTCGGCCATTACCTGGTTGTTGACTGTCGCCGAAGAAAGAGGCGCTTCCCGCCCCCTGCTATGTACTTTACACACTGAAAGATGGAACAGAAGTGGCCCGGAGACCCTAAAATCAGCAGTTTATATCCTCTCGCGGAAAGTTCGAGGCGTTAGGGGAATGAGAACACCCTCCCACAAAAACTTTATTGGGTAGGATACAGCAACATATTCAAGTTGGGGGAAGATACATCGAATTGGTCAGAAATTAATTATAGAAATTCGGGATTGGCTAAATACAAAACAAGGGGAAAGAGAGGGGTATACAGCCAACTTAAACAATAACAGAAAGAAATTTAACAAGAAACAAACTTTTGAAATAAAAATTTCTCCAAAAAACCAGTTCTTTCACTCCGCACTAGGGTGCACTATTGTTGATCTTCAGTAGTGTCCTCTAGAAGAGAAAGTTCACACTTCTTACTACTAGCAAAAAAAAAATACGTCGAAAATGACACAGTTCAAAAACTCCAAATTTTCCACGTAGTGACATCTTCTGGGAAACTTGAAAATTAATACCGTCAATAAAGTTCAGACTTCCTCCAGCAGAGGAGTTTCAATTGGCGCACATTTTAAATTAGCGGCGTGGAGGTGTACCGCCCGGTACAGATGGGAATATGAACGTTTCTGCGCATTTAATGAAAAAGAGTTTGGTTGTCAAGAGTTAGGTGGAATTCTGGGGCCACAGCTATTTTTACAGAAGTGGAGCTGTCTGCGACTGAATGTATTTGTTTACTAGCGTATTGAACCGTTCCCATCTACCAAATATAAACATGCCAGGCTAAGTCGGTGAGCTCCGCAATTCGTTCGGTCAATAATGGGCGTGAAACAAGACGTATCCTCCTGAGAAGTAAATACCGGAGGTACATGTGAGTAGGAAACAGTTGCATTTGTTGTGAACAAGAGGCAAATTAGGGGTAAAATAGATTTATTCACTTAAGCATATGATTAAATATTCATGCTATCCTAAATCAAATGATAAAATATGATATAAATATGACGTAAACTGTCATTCAGTTAACACTATGTGCCGTGCACAAAAGAGATAAGAACAAGTTAACATAAACAATATTCGTCGGTCCAGATGCCGATCAAACGAAAGAAACGTATTTTTCCAAGTCCGTAAAACTGACGAAATTTTACAAGTTACTAATAATAACAGAGTTCCACTTGATACACGCCGGATATTCATAGTCCATAACAGTGTAGAAATTTTACAAGTTTTTAAGGATAACAGAGTTCAGCTTAATACACACCGGATTTTTACAAGTCCGCAACACAGCAGAAAATTCTTAAGTGTCGTCTTAGTACACGCCGGATTTCTCTAAGTCTTTTAGCACGGCATAACTTACACACACGTCTGAGTGAATTCTAACCTAAATCTCAACTGATAAACAAAATAATGAACCCATTTAAAATTTAACGTACTAAACACGCAGGATATTTCAACATGAAATGCTCTGTTTCGGAATCCAAACCAGCACACACAATCAACCCCAGGATTAAAACCTGCTTTGGCAAATCAACATAAAATACACTCACCACATTGAAACGAACATAATACAATAGATACAAAGGAACACTGATGTACATGGTGTGTGGTTCAAACAAGTGATCACTGGACTTCGTAGATGGGCACTGAAAACCCTAACTAAGATATTTAGTCAAAAATGGCTGCATTACAGTAGCTCTTTGAGTGTATCTCTGATCGAAGTACTTCTTAGTGATTCACATGTCTTGGAAACGGGACCCAAATGTCTACAACCCTGCCTATGTTTCACCTCACAAAAAAATATCGCTCACTCTCCATTCTGCAGGGGACCTCTCTTGTAGGCGTGGCTCCTCAAGTCAGGTAGGCGACACACATCTTCAAATCTCTCCATTACCAACTTGGGCTCATATACTTCATTCTCAAATATATCTTTAATCTGCCTTTCATATTATCGTTGCTTATAAACTCAGCCGTTAAAACACTAATTCACTGAGGCATTCCATCTCGTATTTCATTTCATAGCAGGTGTTCAATCTTTCCAAATCAGAGGAGTCCCGGCTTCCAATCTCTGCTGTATCCCTATGTTGCATTTCTCCCTGTGCATTGACACAAAAATTCACTACCAAATACTTCCATCGAGGATTCTACTAAGTTATTAGGATGATATCACTACCTTCTCCACACACAGCCATTTATTTAATTTATGAACGAATTTAAAATCTCCGTCTCTCGCCTAGCTACATGGGGAGGACCTGGTTTGAAACTCATGACGACTCACGCCGGCACTCCTTCCCTCGGTGACAATTAAACCACATCAAAATAATAATTGTAAGGAAGATGATACAACTGGTTGAGTAGCAATCAACTTAAAATAATATTCCATTGCACCTTACTGGCACTAACAATTCTACGAAAAGTCGAACTATGTAAAAACAAACACGAAAAAAATTCCCAAGGGAAAGTGAAGAATGAAATAAAATAAAAATCATGTCTACCGTATTTACAAAATCTAATTCACTCAGACTTGTTACTAGTTGAACACTGTGCACTTAATTAGCACATCTACAGATTAAAGGAAAGAAACCTTACAAATTATTATTTACAAATTAATAAATTTAAACGGATATTCCGTTGGGATACGAGTCATGCTAGTAAAATGGATGTACTCCGCCTCATCTTCAGGACACCTAGGATAACTACTGGGCATCCATAGGTTGATTTACTCTTTCATAGCTTCTATGTAGACTGCTTTGATGACCAGGTCAGAACTGGAACACCTAGGATGAAACACCATAATATTTGGCACTGGAAACGTATTAGTAACTACGGCACAATACACACACAGTTAGCCCCGTTACGTATGTCTGCTTCAAACGCGCACTTTACGGCCCAATTTTGATCCAAGATCCTGGGATCAGAATTACTAATACAGGATTATTAATTAAACGCCAACATTTAGTTTAGTAGTGACGTCTTCGTGTCAATCCCTGTGTCTCTAATCACTATAACTACTATTATGAAGTTTCCAATAGACCCTTCTTTGTTTTAAATGATGGCGGAAGTGACAATAATAATCTCACATGAAGTTCGTGCCCTGAGTTACAACCAAATAAACCGAACGTGCACTCTCATATATCACCGATATCACTACTGCACCACTCCCGCGTCCAGGTGGGGATACACGCGTTCCAGACTAGCTCTTAATAATAATTCCATCTGCCAAATATTGCTGGGTTGTGAGTTCCGCGTGAGGAAGTACACCGATGGCCTACGGTAAATCCCAACCTACGTAGATGAACGTCTTCAACACGCTATTAGTCGGATACCGTACTTGTATGATACCGAAATTTATCGTAAAAATCAGATTATCATGGCTTGTCAAGAATTCCTTACATGTCATCATCATAATCGCAATCAGAATTAGTCATTATAAGCTTATATCTAGTACTTATTCTAAGTAGACATTGAAAGAATTTTAATGTTTTCACTACTCAGCTTTTATTAATAAATTGGTCTAAGTATGACTTGAAATAAAGATAGAATATCTTGAAAAATTATTTATACACTGTGGCTGGTTTCTTACGCAATCAACATCTCTACGTGCCGTAATTATGTTGCATTGCAGAAAACAGGTTTGGAAAAAACTCTAATAAATAAATGAAATTAGGCCTCATTCATCTATATCCTAGTCCTGGCCTGTCGAAGAATTGTATCGTGACTAAGTAGTATCCAAGAGAATTAAATGAAAATAAATAAAAAATAAATTATATAATCAAGTAAAATTATTCAACATAATTGTAATAATTGGATGCATCCAAATGAGTTAAGTAAAACAAGCTATATTCCCTACTATATACAATGTTCAAAATGGGTTTCAATTTAAAATGTGAAAACGCAAAAAAGTGGCCAATAATCAATCAATTAATTAATTAATTAATTAAGATCTGGAATCTTTCCATATTAAGCTGGATTGCTCCTTAAAATTATCAAAATTCAATCGTCTGAACCTAAATTCGCATGCAAAAAAGAAATGCATATCACTCGGCTGAACACTTCACATCAATGTCCACGCACAGTAGAAAAATCGTGTGAGAAAATTAATGTCTGTCCATTAGGGATTTTCACTAGTTGATATTTCAAATTTTGGTATGTTTCATATTTCATACTAACTGACCTCCATATAAGCAAATCTAAGTCCACTTTAAGTCGTAAGTAATCTCAAAATAATTCCATCGTAATGATTATGTGGCTAAATCATTCAATTATTATTTTAATTCATGGTTGAAATTCAATTAAAGTGCGTATATGACTTAATATAGCATTACCAAGTGTATTCAATTAACCTTCCAACGAATAATACCATAGGTGGAAAAATTGATACATAGGAAGACTCTATCTTCATCTAAAATCCACATATGAAAGACTAAGTTACCAGTGATGTGTTAAGTTGCTCCCATAAGATCACAAGTTAAATCTCCGTCTGTGAGAATACATGAAAACAATCATAGGTATGTCAATGAAGGCCTAAATATTGACGTAAGCGGCCTCTCGGCTCTTCTGATGATCCTACTTACTCAATTAATTCTATAGTGATGGCATTGAGATCGTATCCTAATCTGTACTATATATATTAGGGAATAAAATAGCGATCGAAAACAGTACCTTTCAATACATATACCTTAGCATGTGCAACCTACACATACTACCATCTCTCGAAGAATACTATGACCAACTTCCTAAATAACAATAACTATCACAATCAAAATATACTATCAACTCATATGCTTATTACATTCACCATTTAACACTTCAATTATCGCGTAGCATTCATAATCAAAGCACTCGTTTCATCAAAATACGCAACATATGTGCCATAACCTACACATATATAAATCATTATCATTACTGTCATAGTATCAAAGAACAGCACATCGTAACCTTAAAACTGTGCCACTATATTTTATTGTAAACATTCCCTAAATACGATCTTTACTCTTGTTATTTTGTTAAAACCATCACGCATGTATATTAGCTTCCTCTTAATATTCTAACACTTCACTGACAACGAATTAAGAAAAATATCAATCACTTCTCCACTACCATATTGACAAACTTACGAACGGCATTCACTGGTATTTCACACCTATGTCTGGGATTTACGGTAACTTTAGATGAATACCTATTTCCTTGTAAGTACACTTGTATATTAACTACGCACACACAATGTCATAATGCACATTATATATTAACCAAAAGGATAAAGGTTTCTACTTACGACACGACTCAAATGGGGACTTAACTTTGCTTATTAGGTAGTGATTTCCATCTTGCTGTTAATCGTCATGGGATGGTAGGCCTCGCTCCATGGTTCGGATTAGGTAATCGGGTCCATCTCGTCCTCACAGCTGATTACCGCCCTCCTGGGTCATCAATCTCGTGAAGCGCCACCATAGCCGGAGTAGTCTCTGCCTGAGCTTCTTAGAACATCATAGTGGTCTTCATTGCGTCAAGGACAGAATAACACAAGGCATTAGTTGATTTATACATGCTGTAATCTGCTTAGTAGTGCTAATGCGAAAAGTATAAATGTAATTTGGTCCGTCTAGTTTGCTTATAACAGCTCTAACTATCGTCCTTATTTCAATTGCCTTGCTCGCCGAAACGGTGAATTTTACGTGCTTTTAGAATTGCACTTTATTTTCCGTTTAGTTCAACTCTCTTGAAGTTGTGCAGTATCGGGCAAATGCAATATTCCGAGCCCAACCGTGACGTAGTACAGATCCAACTTGACGTTTCCTAACAGCTAGTCTATAATCTCACGTATATGTGTCAACCACAGCTGATGTTAAGCGGGTTATCGCAGATTTGATCTTTTCTTCAATAATTGATTAAAGAATCCGATAAGTACTGGTTTCTTTACTCGACTCCGTTCTTTCTTCGATGCAGTGCTGGATTGAGATTTGTTCCAATGGAAGATTTTTTTTTTTCAATAATCGGTTTAAATAATCCGCTCTCGTCATTCTTTCGCACCGCCTTCTAAAAGTTGTTCTTTTCGTGATTGCCGGTTGAATTTATTGTCTCTTCAGCTCGTACGGCTGCTAATTGCTTTTATACTGATCCGTTAATAGCCGGAGCGCCATTTTTGTTCCTAACACAGCAACTATAGAACGGTGAAATGGCACACTATATCTCCTACAGCAATTGTTTAAGACATTACCACTATTCGTTAAAATGAAAGTTCTCTTACAAAGGAAACTGTTACTCGAGACGGTCACACATGCATTTCTCATGAGATAAATACGCAGACTGCCTAGGGACGAAGCTTCGCACACCTTATATTAGCTGAGAAGTTCCCCTCTCAAAATTTCCATACACTCAATTCTCGATGCATTAGAGGCGCAATAGTGCGATAATTAGATGACCAGGATCCTATATGATTAAGACTCGCCCGGATAAAATCTGATCACAGAATCCCGAGTAATGAATTAATAACTGTCTTCATTTATCAGCTTACACACCGGATTTCCCCTGTCAACTGGGTGTCAAGATATTTAACACATGACATCTAAAACTTTCCACTATTATAAAATCATATTCTTTCAACAGGACATTATCACCATAAAAGACGTCTCAAACACTACATAAATTCACAGATTACGAACAGCTCTTTTGGATCCTTGTACGCTGCGGTATTATTAAAATCGTTAATTCTTTTGATATGGAAAACGAATTTGGCCAAGCTGCTTTACGGATGGTTCCTAAATTACGATGCTAAAAAGTTTACCTCTCCCACTCACCAAGGACTTGTGGTGGGGGTAACTTCTCCCTTCTTTCCATCCAGGGGTCCCTAGCTCTACTTGGGGGAAATACTGTACTTCCTAGTCTCGCGCTTGGCGTTCTACGCTTCGAGATCCCGCGAATACGCACCCAGACAAAGAAATGCGCGTCCACTTGATCCCCTGTTCTTGGTTCACGTCCCTGTGTGGTACAGTATCTAGTAGTTTTCAAGTTACAAGGATTCAGACAAACAAACAGACAGACACCAAAGCTAAAAAAATATGCAGATGGTCATTATTACACCTGAAACAGATAACTGAATGAATATTTCGCCAAAACAGTCAATGTACAGACACACGCTGTGTACGATTTTATTTATATAGATTCTCGAAGAGGAATATCAGCTTACAAATAGTAAGTGACAACGGGGTTCCTAATACAAGATCACAATTTTTTGCATTGTTGAATATAATAATTCATCGATTAGTAGAGCCGGCTCCACGGTGTAGGGGTAGCGTGCTTGCCTCTTACCGGGAGGCCCGGGTTCGATTTCCGACCAGGTCTGGGATTTTTATCTGGATTTGAGGGCTGGGTCGAGGTCCACTCAGCCTACGTGTTTACAATTGAGGAGCTATCTGACCGTGAGATAGCGGCTCTGGTCTAGGAAGCCAGTAATAACGGCCGAGAGGATTCGTCGGGCTGATCACACGACATATCATAATCTGGGGGCCTTCAGGCTGAGCAGCGATCGCTTCATAGCCCATGTTTCTGTGGAACTGTTGCGCTGTGGGTTTCGGTTTGATTTCATTACAGTTAATCCAAGAAATAAAATGGAATTTTCTCTATGGTGGAATCATTTGATTGTTCCCATAGTTGTTGCTTTCGCTCCAGTTAGGGGCCAGGAGCTTGGGTTAACTAAGTAATAAGGATGAATTGAATGTGTTCCTACAATTTACTTCTCTAGAATAAAGGGTAGCTAGAATGGGAAATATATATGACTGAATAATTGCTACAACTACTGACTCTAATGTTATTAGGAGTATTTGAGCAATTAGTAGAACAGTTGGCGTGGGGAGATCTAATGAAGGACCAAAAAGAATGTGAAAGGTAGGCTTTGTATTAAATTTGTGACTTTACATTTAATATCATGAGCATCTGTGGCTCAGGCGGCAGCGCGTCGGCCTCTCACCGCTGGATGCCGTGGTTCAAATGTCTGTCACTCCACGTGAGATTTGCGCTGGACAAAGCGGAGGCGGGACAGGTTCTTCTCCGGGGTACTCAGATTTTCCCTGTCATCATTCATTCCAGCAACACTCTCCATTAACATTTCATCTGTCAGTCATTTAACACTGCCCCAGAGGAGTGCGACAGGCTTCGGCAGCGGGCACATTTTCTATCCTTGCCGCTAGATGGGGTTTCATTCATTCCATTCCTGACCCGGTCGAATGACTGGATACAGGCTGTGGATTTTCATTTGACATCATCAGAAAGTTTGGAACATTCTCTCTTTGACCACGCAATCGTTTCATTAGCTTCATCGGTTTGGATTATCGGGAAATGGTAAAATCGCGCGGGTATAAAAGGCAAAGCTAATTGCAAAATATGCGAGTGCGACTGAGAGGCAAATACTTCATCCAACTCCATACTTTCTTTTAAGGCAGAGATGCACAATAGATTCGATTCACGCCTGGGCCGGTGGTTTTAACTATGTATCGTTAATTGCTATGACTCCGAGACTGGGTGTTTATGTACATACTGCTCACATAATGCCAACCTCAACAGAAACACGCAATACTGCTCCACATCAACGTGAAGGTCAGGAAGAAGAGGGATGAGCATTTCTTGTCAAAAGCTATAGAGCATTGGCACATGCTTAGCCTTAGAAATTTGACATGAAATTATTAAATACTAAATGAAAATGGAAGTCAGAATGAAGAACAATTACAATTACAAGCTAACTAATTCCGTGTACACAAACTTTTTAAATCTTTTGACTCTGTGCAGAATTACTTGGAAATGTATACATAAGAAACCGAAATGTAATCCTTGCAGTGTTGCAATTGCCATATTAATGTAAGTTATTATATTTACTAATGTATTACAAAATGTGCACATGCTCTAAGACAGGAAGAAACATCTGTTATCTTATAATTGTACAACGCTTATCTTGCTGTATTTCCGTAATATATGCATATCACCGAGCTCGAAAGCTGCAGTCGTTTAAGTGCGGACAGTATCCAGTATTAGGGGGACAGTGGGTTCGAAACCCACTGTCGGCAGCCTTGAAGATGATTTCCCGTGGTTTCCCATTTTCACATCAGACAAATGCTGGGGTACTACTTTCATTAAGGCCACGACCACTTCCTTCCCACTTCTATCCCTTTCCTGTCCCAATCGTCGCTATAAGTCCTATCTGCGTCGGTGCGACGTAAAGCAACCTGCCTGTAGGCGTATCTTTAATATCTTTCGTAATACCAGCTGCTAGCTGAAGGATACCGTTTTAATCTGCAATACATTTACTAGGACAATATGTGCTGTTTCATTGGAAGCAAACTCCGCAATCAGGTTATCGCCCAAATATAATTTTTTTAATTATCTTCTGTATTATTCTTCTACAACACAATTTAATTTATCTAGACTTCGAATCACGATAATATTTTAATGAACGATCCATTTTCTGTTTATTTTGGAATCAAAATATATAGTCTGTAAGTGCCAATACAATATTTTAAAAATTCGCCCTTCACTTCGATACACCTGGTCACATTCTCAAGAGCCGCGAATGTCAATATGAAGCAATTTAAATTCGCGCTAAGAACTTTGCGTTCAAGTTGCATCAAATAGGAAAAAGTACTTTTCTTGAAGTGGTATTCAAAGAATAACAATATAACCGTACTTTCTTGTATATGTATTTATCTGGAGAAATGAGTTCCGTTACGATGCTATCCTGTGATCCATTCGGTATAAGGCGAACTTCTTTCGCACGACCCAGGGAATAAAGCCTCGACATGACGCCTGTTCACTGTTTATCACGGGTTCATATTGTTGAAGTATCCCCTAGTGTTTGGCGTCTCTTTGCAGATGGCAACTCATATTGTGGAACGGCAACTGCCCTTTCTGCAGTTCATGTGAGGATATGAACTGCTCGCAAGCAACAGACGTCGCCTCCGGGCACCTAATGAACAAACCTCAGCCATGCGCTATCCCAGATTAGAATCTGTGGCATTACCCACAGAGACATAATGGCTACTTGTTACTATCCGCTGTGTTCCTTTGAACTTAAGTGTCTACGTGAAATCATTCGTTTCTTAATCCCTTTTTTAAAATTTCGTGTGGCTATGTCTAGCCGAGAGCAGCCCTTGTAAGGCAGACCCTCCGATAAGAGTGGGCAGCATCTGCCCTGTGTAGGTAACTGCGTATTATTGTGGTGGAGGATAGTGTTATGTGTGGTGTGTGAGTTGCAGGGACGTTGGGAACAGCACAAATACCCAGCCCCCGGGCCATTGGAATTAACCAAGGAAGGTTAAAATCCCCGACCCGACCGGGAATCGAACCCGAGACCCTCCGAAGCGAAGGCCAGTACGCTGAGCATTCAGCCAACGAGTTGGAATTCTTCATCCCTGAAAGTCTTTCTTATCATTCATCTATTATTGAAATCCTCATAGTATTGTCTCTACAGCAGATCTCTGAAACAACGTTTCGTAATCCTATAAATATACAGAGCATTTTTATTATTATTATTATTACAACTTCCCCCATGCGGAGGCTGCCACAAGGACAAAGTATGTCGAAACTTATCATCATTGCTAACTAATCAGCATCACTTATCAGCATACTGCTTGTTGAATTCTATATGTATTTAACTCAACATACCTTGGTAAAACTCTAGTCGTTTACTTTGTACAGAAGTGTAAAGTAAAACACTTCAGCCAATGATATCTGTAATTGGAAGTATTTGAACAAAATAACATAATAACACAAAAAATACAAAGTGCGTAACTGACTGGGAAGTTAACAAAGATCTTGAAAAATACTACTTTTGTCCTTTGTTTAATGCAACAAGTTATTGTGGTCTTAAAATGAACCAATTCCTTATTTTCATTTTAACATATTCAGATAAGGTCACTTAAATATTTACACACGTCCAACAACCCTTACATCAACAACATAAAACGACGAGGAAAGTTTCAATGTATTGACTCCAGGAACTGAAGATAAACACAAAGAAAAATTTTACCGTAGAAATATAAACTATCTAGACGCTAGAATTCCACACAGTGCTCTGAGAGATGTAGAACATGACAAATAGTGCAATATCCCACAGAACCTTAGTGGGGTTATTCCTTTTAACGAATACACCCAAGCCAACAAGTGGGCTTGAAACAACCAAGGACTCGTTGACAGTGAATGGTGTGATGGCTTTAATGTGCTATGAAGCGTAGCAATAGTGCAAGTTATTCCAGACAGGAACTATGACAGTAACCTTTACCGACACTGCCACAAGGAGATTGAAACCCTGTCTCACACCCTAGATCATTTCGTGCACAACGAAACTCTAATTAATGTTGCATCCTTCTAAGAGCTTGGAAGATTCTGACATGATCATCCATGAAGAGGTTCATGGCATCTCCATTACTGGAAGTACTCGTCAAACATACATAATCGCCTTCGATGAATAAAACAAAAAGCACATAAATAATCAACCCAATCGTCATCAGTGACTGATGCAACACAGCCCGAATAAATCGACAAAGATAAAAATAATGTATATAATACCCTACTGTCTTAAAAGACATCACTTCTAAAAGCTTGAAGTTGTGGGATTTATTGTCGGAACTAAGGGTACGATTGGGTCTTTCCCTGTCGACTTCTGCAGTAGACTCAGGAACAAGATAGTTAGCATCCCGACCATTGTCCTCGCAGCATTGGAGGGATGAGTCAGCATACTGAAACATCATCTACATGCATCGTAATGTCAACACGCTTAACGCAGAGAAAAACAAAAACTTTTCTCTTGATATGTGTATTCCTTTTCCTTTATTCATAACCGATGTAAGCTATTAATCAATAAACTTGCTTCAGTACCTTGTATCCTTGTAGCCAGCTGTACTTTCAGGCAGATTTAAAAAAATAAAATTATCCTATTCGCCTTTGGTGAATAACATTATATAGAGAACTGGGTGGTATATAATTTTATATAATCTCAGAAATAGTTTCGAAAACGATATTTTGAGTGCCGATATGCCTCATTTATTCGTGTTATATTTAAACAAGAATGAGGTTAAAGACACTCATATTTGGTTTAGGTTCCATAACAAGATGTCTGGTTTTCTTCAGCTTCAAATGTAGTGAAATAAAGCTCTGAAAATCCTTCTGGGAAAAGCTATATATGACACTCGGTAATGAGGTGAGTGGCCTCTTGAACTGCTATACAATCACATAATGGCGAATAAGCCATTTTTTTTTACATTAACTCTTTGCCTTTGCTGGCGAAATGTACTGTTTACAGTGCACTATATCTTCTGGTACGGGCTAGAATAAATTTGTTACTCTCATTGACCTGTCTCAGTTTCATCCTTGGCTTTAACAGTATGAAGGTGATCGAGGTATGAGGGATGCTAGTAATACCATTCCTTCTGCAGCCAGTCCCTGCTATGAATGGTGCGAAAATATCGCTCATAGGGTCAGTTGGTGCATCCATTTCAGTGGGCTTGACAGGCTGATATATAATAGCAATTTCTGGCTCCGTGTGGAAAGCAACGGGACACTCACACCTCATTTCTCTAGTATGCCTCTTCAGAGACGCCTAGGCTATCTATGACAGCTGTTGGCGTAACTGTGCAGGATCAAACTAGGCTTCGGGCTAAATACCTAACATACATACACACACACACATCAACTCTATAATTTTCTTACTGATCACATTTTGCTTTATTTGATTTTCATTAAATATTACTATAACTGATTTTTCTCCTTTATGTTCGTTCCATACACTTTCAATCCCTTCATTTTTTGAGTGTCCAATTTTTAAGAAGGTAGTAAGTTTAGTTGGAATAAACTTACTCCAAACGTATATTCATGAGTCCGACTGCTTGGTCAGCGTTTGGCCTTCAGTTCAAAGGGTCCCGGATTCTATTCTCGGCCGGGTTGGCGATTTTAATCGCGTCTGATTAATTATTCTGGTTCCGGAACTATGATTTTCATACCGAGAACCCCAATCCCCCCCCCCCCCGACCAACCACCAAAGAAACGCAATAGTGATCACATCCCTGCATATAGAGTTGGCGTCAGGTTGGCAACCGGCCGTAAAACGGAACCAAATCCACAAGTGCTACAAAATTCGCACCCGCAAACCCCGCCGGTGTGGGAAAAGCGGTAGAAGAAGACGAAACGTACAGTATACCCATAACTTCGTAATCGGAAACATGCACATTCACTACTTTCAATCAATCACTACGGATCTGCATTTAGGGCAGTCGCTCAGGTGGCAGATACCCTATCTGTTGTTTTCCTAGACTTTCCTTAAATCATTTCAAAGGAATTGGAAACGTATTGAACATCCCTTGAAATCTTTAAGCCCCTTCCTATAAACGAATATTTGCCCCAATTTATCCTCTTTAATTCCTACTTTATCTTCATATTGTGATCTTTCTTACTTTTAAAGACACCACTCAAAATCATTCGTCTTCTGTCATTCCACGCCATCTCTCAACTGACAGGTCGGAACATACCACTTAGTCGAGCAGCTCACCTCCTTTCTCCCAAGTCTTCCCAGCTCAAACTTTGCAACATTTTCGTAACGCTAATCTTTCTTTCTTTCTTTATTTTTTTCTCGGATGTGACAAAATGTGACAATGCTCATTTTTTTTGGTGTGAAAGATCTGCGAAATCTGGGAGTTCCTAATAGCATCCTCCTAGATATATCAATATTAGCGATCAAGGGGTCACTTCAAATTATTCGTGATCACATTTACAACCTGTTTTAACTACTATTGTATAGTTTGTCATGTTCCTCAACCCATACATTGGAAATAAATAAATAAATAAATAAATAAATAAATAAATAAATAAATAAATAAATAAATAAATAAATAAATAAATAAATAGATTTTGAAAATCAGGCGGCTTCATAGATCCTACGGAGTCATTGGACAGTGAAATGGAATATTTTGAATGTTTTCCCAACGTAGAGGGATATTCTTCCGCTAAAGTTACGAAACATGGAGTTCATGAGGAGTAGAGTAATTTTAGAACGCCATATTTGTAATTCGTTCAATTATATTGATTAAAACAATATTTTAAAAAGCTACATTGCATTGCTACATTTGGGTTGGCTTAATATTGTTCATCAGACTCGCTATTACTCTCAGACAAATTATGTATACCTGATACCTTATTTTAATTGTATTTACTATTGCAGCTTCTTGAAAGTAGGAATAAGAAAATATTTTCTTTTTAAATTTGCTTTGTAGATGGCGAAAATATGTAGTTGTAACACAAGCTAAGTACAGCTACAAAAAATTATTGACATCAATACGGTATCTACCTTAAAATGCACCGGTTTTTCACTCCAAGCAAGAACGCACCATATCTACGCGATCTAAAATGCGTTTATATACGAAATTAAAACTAGAATTTCGTGCTTTAAGGACTTACAAATGTACTCCAGCGAAGTTATCTTTATTGCTATCGTCTGTATTGCATGCTAATGTTGCCGACCATTGTAGACTGCAACCATAACAGTTAACATTTCTTTAGACTCAGACCTTAGTAACGTTTATTTGCGTGAGACGGCACTGGAATAGTGATGTTCAGAAGGATGAAAGAAATACTTCATATGGAATCGTATACGAGACTTGCTATAACACAAGTGGGGCCGCCAAATACTAACGAGCAAGAACAATGAGTTTTAATAAATGGCTACGTTCACGATAACAGCACCAACGTAAAACTGAAAGCTACACGTGATTATGTTCTCCCCCTTGTGCCATCAGAAGTGTCTATTTACTCCGTTGTTCTGGGTTACTTGATGCGGAATTTTACCACCAAATAGTTCCTTGGAGGAACTACCATCTATCTTGCGCAGATCCAACAGATCCGAGAAGACGCTCGTTTTGCTTATAAACGCAGAATACGATAGTTAGAAATATTTCACCCAATACCTTGTTTTTCATGACATTCTGTCAGGCTATACGCTTACCTTATCTTAACCCTTGAGTGGTATGGTATAGGCTAATTTCAAACGTACATGATGTCATTAAATTATATCACGATTTCTTACTTGTTCATTGGATTCAATTTGTTGAACGTGTAATCTAAAAACGTTCTGGACCGTCGTAAAATGTGCGGACCGCGCTGGAAACGGGTCCTGGATGGGTAATGACAAAGAATGCAGTCCGGCCGAGGGCTCAGTACCGCCAAGGCACCCAAGACGACACCACGCCGGATCTCCTGAAGGATTTGATCCATATTAAAAATGCTTATAGGAAAAGATGGCAAAGATTTAGGGACCCTACTGACCGGGTGGAATACCTGGACCTAGCCCGGGAAGTACGATATCGATTGCTGGAAAGAAAGATTTAAAAATGGGAGGAAACTTGCCGTAATCTATAAAAAAAAAAAGATCGCGAAATTCGGCGGATTCTCGCAGAAAACGAGTTAGATCGCGAATTTCGGCGGTTTATATATAAAACAATAAGCATTCAATTACAAATTTCAGTATAATACCGTAGCGAAGCACGGGTATCTTGATAGTACTATAATAAAGCTCCGATAAAGTGGACCTTCTTATTTTTCTCGAACATCTACAAACAAATCTTCTAATGATTACTTCTATTCTATGTAAATCTTTTATAAAGAACCTAGACTGGGAAAAATAATTACCTTACTGTAAAACTCAAAGCTTAAATTCACATGTTAATGTCCAAAATTCATGTTTGTTAGATCATCTTGACCTGTTTCTTTGTCCTCTCCCCATCATTATCTTCTGGTTTCTGTTCTGAACCCAGTTCATCATCACTTTCTATGCAGCAATGCTGATCAATATCACTGTCGTCCAATTTCCCATTAATCATTTCTTCCAAATCAATTTAGATTTTTTTTCTGATTTGCTCTCAGAACTCGTTGAGCGAAACAAATTTGTGTTTCCACATTATCAGTCAGTTCTCATTGTTCACATCGACCTTGTCGTGGCTCCATATTGACACGAATCAATTAAAAACACTGTCAGTAATAACAATATTATATTAATCCATGATAATTACATTAAACACAAAATATTGATTACCGAGCTCGATAGCTGCAGTCGCTTAAGTGCGGCCAGTATCCAGTAATCGGGAGATAGTGGGTTCGAGTCCCACTGTCGGCAGCCCTGAAGATGGTTTTCCGTGGTTTCCCATTTTCACACCAGGCAAATGCCGGGGCTGTACCTTAATTAAGGCCACGGCCGCTTCCTTCCAATTCCTAGGCCTTTTCTCTCCCATCGTCGCCGTAAGACCTATCTGTGTCGGTGCAAATAGCAAAAACAAAAAAAAAATTGATTAACACGACTCATGAATAATTGTTACGTAACTGGTATTATATGTCCGCGAGACAGCGCGGCGAACTTACCGCGCTTTTACTGAAGGCCAAACAAGAAGTAGTACCGCCAGAAAGTTCGTCAGCCGTCACACAGACGTATGATATCAGTTGAGGGTTAACACAAAAATGGTGAATGAGTTTTACTTCTCATTTAAACTTAGAATTATTTACTTATATCTGGGAAATATCTTAAAAAAACGTATTTACTTGAAAACGACTTTCAACGTATTTATGCGGAATTCGGTATACAGGACGTATCAGAACTATACCGACAAAAAATATTTCAGAGTTGGTCTTCATGTTCTGTTAGGAATGATGGTGTAATCGGATTGGCGGAGAAAATTTTGTCCCGCCTGGTCATTCCACGGGCTCATCTTAACGTCCTAATCTTAGCAACATGGAGTTTCTATTCAGTTTTTTGGTGGCCCAGTATTCTGATCCATATACAGTAGAAAGGCTGGACGGAAAGCCGTTTAATAAAATTTCCCCTTCAGGTGGAATGGGACCTTTTTATTACATAAAACTATTGTAGTTGTATTAATACTCAATATGGATTAGCTGTTTTATACTGCTACACGGCTGAAAGCAACGGGAAACTACAGCCGCAACAGAGAGCCAAGGACATGCAGCTCTCTCTGTATGAATGATGTACTGATGATGGCTTCCGCCCGGGTAAAATATTCCGGAAGTAACATAGTGCCCCATTCGGATCTCCGGGTGATGAGTACACGAGAGGGGGCGATCATCAGGAAGATGGATACTGACATTCTGCGAGTCGGAGCGTGGAATGTTAGAAGTTTGAATCGTTGTGGTAGGTTAGAGATTGAGAAAAGCAAAATGGACAGACTAAAGTTAGATGTAGTTGGTATAAGTGAAGTACGTTGGCAGGAAGAACAGAATTTTTGATCAGGCGACTACAGAATTATCACCAAAAAATCAAACACGTGAAATGCGGGAGTTGGTTTAATGATGAATAAGAAACTAGGACAGCGAGTAAGCTACTGCGATCAGCATAGTGAAAGGATTATTGTTGACAAGATAGACACCAAACCAATGTCCACCACAATCGTGCCGGTCTATATGCCTAATAGTTCAGCGGATGATGAAGAAATCGAAAGAATATATGAAGAAATAGAAGATTTAATACAATATGTAAAAGATGACGAGAATCTAATTGTGATCGGAGACTGGGATGCAGTGGTAGGCCAAGGAAGGGAAGGCAATAGAGTGTTCGGATTGGGACAAAGGAATGGAAGAGGAAGTCGGCTGGTTTGAATTCTGCACCAATCACAATTTAGTCCTTGCTAATATTTGGTTCTAACACCACAAATGACGGATGTATACGTGGACGAGACCTGAGACACTGGAAGGTATCAAATAGACTTCATTATGGTTAGGCAGAGATTCAGAAACCAGGTGCTGGATTGCAAAACTTTACCAGGAGCAGACGTGGACTCTGACTACAACTTGTTGGTCATGGAATGCTATCTGAAGTTGATGAAATTGAAGAAAGGAAGGAATGCAAGGAGATGGGATCTAAACAAGTTGAAAGGAAAGAGAGTGAGGGATCGTTTCAAGGAACAAATTGCACAAGGACTGAATGAAAAGGCTGAAGGAAACACAATAGAGGAAAAATGGACAGTCATAAAAAATGAGGTCAGTAGGGCTGCTGAAGAAAGGTTAGAAAGGAAGGAAAGATCAACTAAGTACCAATGGATAGCTCAGGAGATACTAGACCTCACTGATGAAGACGAAATTATAAGAATGCAAGAAATGAAGAGGGAAGAAAAGAATACAGGTGATTAAAGAATGAAGTGGATAGACAGTGAAAGATAGCTAAGGAAGATTGGTTGAAAGACAAGTGCAAGGATGTTGAAGGTTATATAGTTGGATGAAAGGTAGATGCTGCATACAGGAAAATCAATAACCTTTGGAGAAAGGAGATCTAGGTGCATGAATATTAAGAGTTCAGATGGAAAACCACTTCCAGGTAAAGAAGACAGCAAAAAGATGGCAGGAACATATCCAACAGTTGTATCAAGGTAAAGACGTATATGATTTGGTTCTGGGACAAGAGGCTCTTGATGCTGATGAAGTGAGAGACCCAATTTTGGGTCGGAGTTCGACAGAGCTCTGTGAGTCCTAAATAGGAACAAGGCACCTGGAATTAATGACGTTCCCTCTGAATTACTGACTATCTTAGGAAAATAAGCATGACAAGGTTATTCCATCTAGTGTGAAAGATATAAGGAGAAGTGCCATTTGATTTTCTCCAGAATATTACTATACCTATTCCCAAGAAAACTTCCACACCATTAGTTTAGGATCTCATGCCTGCAAAATTTTAACACGTATTATTTACAGAAGAACTGAAAGACAAGTTGAAGCTGAGTTAGGAGAAGATCAATTTGGCTTCAGAAGAAATGTAGGAACACGTGAAGTTATCCGGACTTTACGTCTGATCTTAGAGGATCGAATTAAAAATGACAAGCCCACGTGCATGTCATTCATAGATCTAGGAGAGACATTCGATCATGTTGATTGGACCAAGCTATTTGAGATTCTGGAATTGTCTCGAATCAAATACCGAGAACGAAGAATTATCTACAATCTGAAATAAAATCAATCTGCAGTTAAGCAGTGGTGTTAGAGAGGAATGCTCAAGGTGATATTAAAAAATCGAATCACGAATGAGTGATACTAAATCGAATTGGTGAGAGGATATCGATTTTGCTAAATTTGACGAGAAGAGAGAGAATGATAAGACACATCTTAAGACACCTGCGGGCTGAGTGGCTCAGACGGTTAAGGCGCTGGCCTTCTAACCCCAACTTGGCAGGTTCGATCCTGGCTCAGTCCGGTGGTATCTGGAGGTGCTCAAATACGACAGCCTCGTGTCGGTAGATTTACTGGCACGTAAAAGAACTCCTGCGGGTCTAAATTCCGGCACCTCGGCGTCTCCGAAGACCGTAAAAGTAGTTAGTGGGACGTAAAGCAAATAACATTATTCTTAAGAAACCCAGGACTTGTTCAGTTAGTTTTTGAGGGAAGTGTAGGTGGTAAGAAGGGTAGAAGTAGACCAAGGTGTGAATGTAACAAGCAGATTAGAGCAGATATAGGACGCAGTAGCTACGTTGAAATGAAAAGGTTAGCAGAGGATAGGATGACAATATGAGTTGCATCAAACCAGTTTATGGACTGATAACTCAAACAACAACAATAGTGTGTATTGAGCCCTAGGTAGACAGAATGGTGAATATTCTATATCGGGACATTTTTTTCCATTATAAATTCATACTGAACGAGCGCTTTCTCATTTGCAGGTTGCAATAAACGAATAAAGTAAACAAACTGAGAACATTACAATAATAGTTCATGAAACCTATACCGAGTCTATTATTACAGTAAATTGTGGAAAGTATTATAATGAATTCACAGACTGCTTATACATACCAGGTAGTGTCCCTTTACAGCAGTAATGGAATTCTTTAACTACCGTCTAATATTAATTAGATCATATTACACATATCATGATTTATAAAACCATTTCTCCTATATTCAGAGATCGTCTCCAGGTCGCAGTGAAGTTGCCTCGAGACACATTGACCTATATTCCACAACCTTGGAGGGGAGGTGACCTGGAGAAATCGCAGCAGTGCTGACGTTCTGTTTGCAGACAGGTGCATCCTGTGCAAAAAAGAAATATATACTTGTGTCTTAATTAGTTTAGGAAAAAATAAATCGCAACCCTGCGATCAATTTTGTTTGAGAAGTCATTGTTTTCATAGAATAACATCTTCCACCACCAGTTCAAATGTATTTCCTTTATTTTTTACAATTTGACGTCGCACCGACACAGACAAGTCTTATGGCGACGATGAGATAGGAAAGGATTTGAAAGTGAACCGTTAACTTAATACGTTAAATTATTATTCATTGCTGTTTAAATGTGTATAGAAGTGCAATTGTGTTCATTTTAGCCCTTTGTTGCATTGTGTAACTTATATGCAACATAGGTTAACAAACTGTTTTGCACGCCTCTCGTGGACACTTCGTGAACTAATGCATATGGTATGAGATGGAAGAGCCTACACCCCCTTGTTGCATGATGTAGCATATATACGACATAGATTAACAAATTGATTTGCACGCCTCTGATGGGCATTTCATGAACCAGTGCATGTTCCACGTGAGTTCCAAATTGTTTATAGAATATCTTTGACCTTATTTACCCATTTGTATATATCTTACGTAGGAACTAGTTGAATGGCAACCGTATCAAAGAGAATGTTTATTCATGATGTAGCATATATGCAGCATTATTGATATTTTTTTCAATATTTTTCCCGTTCTATAAACCTTATGGAAAGTCTAAAAATAACTTTTAAACATGGAAATAAAAAAATCATGCATTAAACGGTTAAGCGCTATTTTTTGCTGAATATATTTCCTTCCCAGCCTGTCCAATTCCTTTTCTTCTTATTCTCCTTATTCTGCTACCGCTTTTCCCACACTGTGGGATCGTGGGTGGAAACTGTGTCGCACATGTTGATTTAGCCCTGTTGTACGGCCGGATCCCCTTTCTGACACCAACTTTATATAGAAGGACTAGCAAATGTACCCGTGCTTCGCTACGGTATTCTACATTGTATACGGATATCGACGTAAATACTGTGCGTGCAGCAAATGAGATTGTTTTAAAATTGCATGTCTCTTAGCCTTATCCGAGAAATAGCATGGGGAGGTCCACATACGTTGTTTCCAATGTAAAGTGAGGGTTGCGGAGTTGTGATGATAACGCCAGGCTCACTTGCCTACTGCCATTCACAATCGAGTTGGCAAGTTTACATTATAATTGCAGGCCCCAATGCCTACTGCGCGGTCACAATCGATTTGGGGAGTTTTAGTTACAATGGCAGACCCATTTCCTACTTTCAGACAGGTTACAGTTGAGGAGTTTTATTATAATACCAGGCAACTTCCCTACCACCAGTCAAAATTGAGTTGTGCAGTTATCATTATAATGACAGTCCCTTTTTACTGCTGCTAGCCAGCTTATTGCCAGTCACACGGAATTAGTGAGTTTCCATGAAAATAGCAGGCCACTATGCCTAATGCTAGTCAAATTTTAGATTGGAACATTTGTTTATAATGGCGGGCACCCTGGCCTAGAGCCAAACACAATAGAGTAGGGGACTTTCGAACAAAACTGCATGATCCCTTGCCTTCTGCAAGACAAATCGAAAAGCGAATTATTCATTAAAATGGTAGGCCCACCTTACTAATGCCAGTTACACAGGAGTTGGAGAAGGACCCCATTCCTACTGCCAGCAGTCAAAGTCGTTGTAGGGAGTACTGATTACAATAGCAGACACATCCTTTCTCGATCGCTACAAATCGACATCAATGAATATATACAGATGGACATACGAAAGTATATGAATGTTTACAATATTGCAGACCTTCATTTACAGATTAACTGCTGCTAAACGGTACGTCATATCGACAAAGTATTGTACCGTAAGGCGCAGTATTTAGCGATCTAAATGGCTGGTCCTATGATATTTTCTCGCATCTAATCTATTCATGGGTCAGATTGAATCAGAAACGTTGAATAGGTTGAAATTTGCGTAAGATTATCTTACATTGCATTACTTTTCGGATAATTATGTGACATAGCATTTGGCTCACATATGGGTACTGGGTGGGCCAATGTTCGTGTAGAGTTTGATCATACTATCTTTCCTGTAAGTGATTGAAATGATGCACATGAGAAGAAAAGGTTTAGAAATTAATTTCCATTAAGGCAGGTAGATTTCCATTAAGTTTAGTTGTGTGTATTTTGAGGGAGTGCAAAATCACGGTTTCGGTTTCGTATAAACCCCCAATTAGTTCAGGGATTTAGAAATAATATTTGCCCTAAAACCTCCCCAAAGGATAGGTGGATTCTAAATATGAAGTTTGGTGGAAATATATCCAGTAGTTTTCAAGTTAGAGAAAGACAAACAGACCAAACAAACAAACAAACAAACAAACAAACAAAGAAACAAACTAACTAACTAACTAACAGACACCAAGGAAACCTACCCTTGGACAGATGGATGCTATATATAAAATTTGGTTCAAATATCTTGTTAGTTTTCAAGTTGTAAGAAGTACGCTTTACACGCACCCACTCTTGCGTTAAGTCCGCTGGGATTTGTACCGAAAAACGGTCCGTTAATGAAATCTCCCTTACTAAATCCTGTTATCGAAATGATGCACATGAGAAAAAAGGTTTAAAAATTAATTTTCATTAAGGCAGGTTGATTTCCATTAAGTTCGGTTGTGTATACTTTGAGGGAGTGCAAAATCACGGTTTCGGTTTCGTAAAAATCCCCACTCAGTTCAGGGATTTAGAAACGATATTTGCGCTAAAACCTACCCAAGGAGAGGTGGATTCTAAATATGAAGTTTGGTGGAAATATATATTTAGTAGTTTTCAAGTTATAGAAGGACAGACAAACAGACAAACAGACAAACAGACAAAGAGACTAACAGACAAACAAACAGACAAACAGACACCAAAGCTAAAAATGATGCAGATGGTCATTATTACACCTGAAACGGATAACTGTACGGAAATTTCGCCAAAATAATCAGTGTACAGACACACAGTTTGCGCTAAAACCTACCCAAGGACAGGGGGATTCTAAATATGAAGTTTGGTGGAAATATATCCAGTAGTTTTCAATTTATAGAAGGACAGACAAACAGACAAACAGACAAACAAACAGACAAACTGACACCAAAGCTAAAAATGATGCAGATGGTCATTATTACACCTGAAACGGATAACTGAACCAAAATTTCGCCAAAATAATCAATGTACAGACACACGGTCGATACGATTTTATTTATATAGATGACGGATAAGCATGACCACGTTGAAAAGTGCAGACTTCCACTTCGAGATTCATATCTCCTAAACGGTTTATGATATTAGGAAACGGTTTGCGCCATCAGACGCCTCATTTATCGCTCTACATGTTTGTTTCTAAACCATTTCCTCGTATCTCCCATATTAAGGGGGTAAATTGAGTTCAAATTTTGAATAGGGTGAAATTTGGGTGCATTTTTAACATTTTACATTACATTTTGCCTACTTATATATAAGCTTGAATCATGAAATTTTGTACACATATGTCCCTTAATCGTGCCAATGTGCGCACACAACGTGATGTTACTATCATTCTTATAAGTGTGTCAAACATTGAAATATACTTGTAAAAATCACCAAATTTACGAACAATCCAGAAATACGGCCAAATTTAACGTATAAAGGAGAGAGATACGACAAAATGTCACAGGACCAAAGTTGTAGATCACTCCGAATTGAAGTGACATTGTGCCATCCGTTTTGTGATACGACTTACCGTTTAGCCAAAAAATAGCTCAAAAGGAATGTCTGCACAGTCATTAAAATTGCCTCCATATTTCGATATCCTTGGGGGTAAAAAGTGAAAAATTGGAACATCTTGGAATTTTCCCGTCGGTTAGGGACCAAAAGCTATAATTTCACCAAATTTCAATTGTCTACCTCGTCTCGCAGGTTGTGCCGCCATTTTGATTTGGGGGATGGGGGATAAAAGTGAGGAAATTCCCGAAAATTTTTAAGCCCACGAAACCTATAAGTTATCGTTTTGGATATACTATACGACTGTGTTCTTATACTGAGCCCAAAATTTGAGCCCCCCAGCGTGCCCCCTTCAGGGAATTTTGAGAATTTCCGATTTTTCTAGGGATCCTGGGGTCATCAGTTTCCCTCGTACCAAGTTTCAAATTTCTGAGATTTCTGGAAGTGCCTCATTAATTCACGTCTTTTTTCATTTATAAATATTTATATATACATCGCTCCAGCCCGACTTGCTTTTATATATATAGATAGATGACGGATAAGCATGAGCACGTTGAAAAGTGCAGATGTCCACTTCGAGATTCATATCTCCTAAACGGTTTATGATATTAAGAAACGGTTTGCGCCATCAGACGCCTCATTTATCGCTCTACATGTTTGTTTCTAAACCTCTTCCTCGTATCTCCCATATTAAGGGGGTAAATTGAGTTCAAATTTTGAAAAGGGTGAAATTTGGGTGCATTTTTAACATTTTACATTACATTTTGCCTACTTATGTATAAGCTAGAATCATGAAATTTGGTAAACATATGTCCCCTAATCGTGCCAATGTGCGCACACAACGTGATGATCCTATCATTCTTATAAGTGTGTCAAACAATAAAATATACTTGTAAAAATCACCAAATTTACGAACAATCCAGAAATACGGCCAAATTTAACGTATAAGGGAGAGAGATACGACAAAATGTCACAGGACCAAAGTTGTAGATCACTCCGAATTGAAGTGACATTGTGCCATCCGTTTTGTGTTACGACTTACCGTTTAGCCAAAAAATAGCTCAAAAGGAATGTCTGCACAGTCATTAAAATTGCCTCCATATTTCGATATCCTTGGGGGTAAAAAGTGAAAAATTGGAACATCTTGGAATTTTCCCGTCGGTTAGGGACCAAAAGCTATAATTTCACCAAATTTCAATTGTCTACCTCGTCTTGCAGGTTGTGCCACCATCTTGATTTGGGGGGATGGGGGATAAAAGTGAGGAAATTCCCGAAAATTTTTAAGCCCACGAAACCTATAGGTTATCGTTTTGGATATACTATACGACTGTGTTCTTATACTGAGCCCAAAATTTGAGCCCCCCAGCGTGCCCCCTTCAGGGAATTTTGAGAATTTCCGATTTTTCTAGGGATCCTGGGGTCATCAGTTTCCCTCGTACCAAGTTTCAAATTTCTGAGATTTCTGGAAGTGCCTCATTAATTCACGTCATTTTTCATTTTTAAATATTTATATATACATCGCTCCAGCCCGACCGAAAATTTTTAAGCCCACGAAACCTATAGGTTATCGTTTTGGATATACTATACGACTGTGTTCTTATACTGAGCCCAAAATTTGAGCCCCCCGGCGTGCCCCCTTCAGGGAATTTTGAGAATTTCCGATTTTTCTAGGGATCCTGGGGTCATCAGTTTCCCTCGTACCAAGTTTCAAATTTCTGAGATTTCTGGAAGTGCCTCATTAATTCACGTCATTTTTCATTTTTAAATATTTATATATACATCGCTCCAGCCCGACTTGCTTTTATATATATAGATGACGGATAAGCATGAGCACGTTGAAAAGTGCAGATGTCCACTTCGAGATTCATATCTCCTAAACGGTTTATGATATTAAGAAACGGTTTGTGCCATCAGACGCCTCATTTATCGCTCTACATGTTTGTTTCTAAACCTCTTCCTCGTATCTCCCATATTAAGGGGGTAAATTGAGTTCAAATTTTGAAAAGGGTGAAATTTGGGTGCATTTTTAACATTTTACATTACATTTTGCCTACTTATGTATAAGCTAGAATCATGAAATTTGGTAAACATATGTCTCCTAATCGTGCCAATGTGCGCACACAACGTGATGATCCTATCATTCTTATAAGTGTGTCAAACAATAAAATATACTTGTAAAAATCACCAAATTTACGAACAATCCAGAAATACGGCCAAATTTAACGTATAAGGGAGAGAGATACGACAAAATGTCACAGGACCAAAGTTGTAGATCACTCAGAATTGAAGTGACACTGTGCCATCCGTTTTGTGTTACGACTTACCGTTTAGCCAAAAAATAGCTCAAAAGGAATGTCTGCACAGTCATTAAAATTGCCTCCATATTTCGATATCCTTGGGGGAAAAAAGTGAAAAATTGGAGCATCTTGGAATTTTCCCGTCGGTTAGGGACCAAAAGCTATAATTTCACCAAATTTCAATTGTCTACCTCGTCTCGCAGGTTGTGCCGCCATCTTGATTTGGGGGGATGGGGGATAAAAATGAGGAAATTCCCGAAAATTTTTAAGCCCACGAAACCTATTGGTTATCGTTTTGGATATACTATACGACTGTGTTCTTATACTGAGCCCAAAATTTGAGCCCCCCAGCGTGCCCCCTTCAGGGAATTTTGAGAATTTCCGATTTTTCTAGGGATCCTGGGGTCATCAGTTTCCCTCGTACCAAGTTTCAAATTTCTGAGATTTCTGGAAGTGGCTCACTAATTCACGTCATTTTTCATTTTTAAATATTTATATATACATCGCTCCAGCCCGACTTGCTTTTATATATATAGATGACGGATAAGCATGAGCACGTTGAAAAGTGCAGATGTCCACTTCGAGATTCATATCTCCTAAACGGTTTATGATATTAAGAAACGGTTTGCGCCATCAGACGCCTCATTTATCGCTCTACATGTTTGTTTCTAAACCTCTTCCTCGTATCTCCCATATTAAGGGGGTAAATTGAGTTCAAAGTTTGAAAAGGGTGAAATTTGGGTGCATTTTTAACATTTTACATTACATTTTGCCTACTTATGTATAAGCTAGAATCATGAAATTTGGTAAACATATGTCCCTTAATCGTGCCAATGTGCGCACACAACGTGATGATCCTATCATTCTTATAAGTGTGTCAAACAATAAAATATACTTGTAAAAATCACCAAATTTACGAACAATCCAGAAATACGGCCAAATTTAACGTGTAAGGGAGAGAGATACGACAAAATGTCACAGGACCAAAGTTGTAGATCACTCAGAATTGAAGTGACATTGTGCCATCCGTTTTGTGATACGACTTACCGTTTAGCCAAAAAATAGCTCAAAAGGAATGTCTGCACAGTCATTAAAATTGCCTCCATATTTCGATATCCTTGGGGGTAAAAAGTGAAAAATTGGAACATCTTGGAATTTTCCCGTCGGTTAGGGACCAAAAGCTATAATTTCACCAAATTTCAATTGTCTACCTCGTCTCGCAGGTTGTGCCGCCATCTTGATTTGGGGGGATGGGGGATAAAAATGAGGAAATTCCCGAAAATTTTTAAGCCCACGAAACCTATTGGTTATCGTTTTGGATATACTATACGACTGTGTTCTTATACTGAGCCCAAAATTTGAGCCCCCCAGCGTGCCCCCTTCAGGGAATTTTGAGAATTTCCGATTTTTCTAGGGATCCTGGGGTCATCAGTTTCCCTCGTACCAAGTTTCAAATTTCTGAGATTTCTGGAAGTGCCTCATTAATTCACGTCTTTTTTCATTTTTAAATATTTATATATACATCGCTCCAGCCCGACTTGCTTTTATATATATAGATGTAATCGCTATTGCGTGTTTCTGTGGTGATTTGTAGTGAACTGTGTTGTCTGAATGTGAAGAGGAAAGTGTTTAAACAAGCACAAATACCCAGTCCCCAAGCCATAAGAATTAATAAAACACGGTTAAAAACCCAATCCGGCCAGGAATCGAACCCGGGACCCTCTGAACCGAAGGCATCACCGTTGACCATTTTTGGACTTCTCGAACCCCCTTTGCAGTATCAGTTGAGGTCACGGCCATAAGTAACGCCCACCATACTTCCCCGCAACGGGCATTCCCGTATTTCATTGCCGTTACCCGTTGAGTTCATGGAACAATGAATATATGAATGATAATCCCAAACAGTACAATATGAAAATAGTGTCAAATTTCCCTTTGGAAAATCAAATTATCGTAAATATGTCTTATAGGCCCATGTCTCTCGGCCAAGGAGATCCATCAGCGGTTGCTCGGTAACATCGCGTCACACTTTTGGTATCGCCAATTTCAGATGATCCCTAGGGCACATTTACGAGTATATCTAAAATGTAAACGGTTTTCATTAAACAGCATGCCTACAATATGGTGTTCATTCTACAATGAAACGACACAAATACATAAATGACAATTTTACCGACTTTATATTCTCCTCGTAGGAAGAATTTTCACTTACGGTATCTCAAATATCAACTATCAAGAAATTAAGTGTCCTTCAATAAGTATTACACAACTATTTGCTATGTTTGCGTAATTATTACTCTCCTTCTTCTTTCTGGTCTTTTTCCATTTACTTGATGCCGGCACTTTGTATGTATTTAGTCGAATTCTACGGCCGGATGTCTTTCCTGACGCCAATCCACTGTGGAAGGATGTATTCACTACTGCGTTTTTCACTTGTGGTTCGTAGTGCGATGCGTTGTATGTAAACTTAAAAGTGTATTACGATAGACACAAAAACCCAGCTCCTGAGCTAGAATAATTAACCTAATTTAAATTCCCCGACCCGGCCGGCAAACAAACCCGGGGCTTTCTGAACTAAAATCTACTGCGCTAAACGTTCAGCAAAGGCGACGGACTGGAGCGAGGTGCTCCGCTGCCTGCTTGTCTACCCCAGGGAAGAGTGGCCTATAGTGGTATGTACCGGCCTCTCTCTCTCTCGCTCTCTCTCTCACTCGTTCTCTCTCTCTCTCTCTCTCTCTCTCTCTCTCTCTCTCTCTCTCTCTCTCTCTCTCTCTCTCCGTTTCCCTAGGAGCATCGAGACTATTGAGGGCCGATAGGTTTCTGGTCGTATCCAGCTTCGGAACTGTTTTGGAACCACTGGCCGGGGCGGACGAGACTGGAGGCAGTGTGAGTGCAATCAGTTCGGTGCGAGAGTCAGGAGTGTCACTATGGACAGGGACATTTCGATTTGAGATTCAGCCTGAGCTGAGCTGAGGAAGCAGTCTGTATGTCAGTCTCTGTGACAGTTCTGACCGTGGAACTGTGAGTTTGTTCTGTCTGTCTGTCTACCTGTCGTCTAGGAGTTCAGCCTCTGGGTCCAGCCGCTGTTAGGTGAACCTTGCGTCTTGTGCTGTATTGGGGAGTTCGGCAAGAGACAGTGAACGGAGGCTGAGTGTACGGGCACCGCATTATGGAACTGTTGTGTACGAGCTGTGAACTAAGTAGATGTGATAGTGCCAGCGGGAATAACTGTGGGACTGATTGAGACTGTAGATGTCAATAACAGAAGTGTGTGGGTAGTGTGAATGTCTTACATTGTTTCAGAGTGAGTAACTATAGTATAGTATAGTAATTTATTGTACTTTACAGGCTTTCGCCCAGATACATGTTCACAATGCCAGATTACATAAAACAGAAAGAACCATTAAAACCCACGAAACTGAACAATTATAAACAGAAATAAAAACCCACCAACTAAATCTACCAAGTGGCCCCTTACATGGGCGGTTGACCAGTCCACATGTAATGGCCAACCCTCCAACCCTATAATCTGACAACTAACTTGGTGGCCCCCCAAACTGGCGAGATACCAGTCTCCATGCAAGGCACCACCCCTAAACTAAATCTACTAAGCTGCCACTAACATGGGCTGAATACCAGTCCACATGTTAGAGCACCCCTGCATCTAAATTAACCCTATAATCCTAAAATTAACGTTTTGGCCCCAGCATCCCCTATCAGCTGACAGTGAAAATTTCTCACCATTCCATTTGCGGCCGACCACATGTGGTGGAAATCCATCTCCTCATGTGCTCCGCCTCCCTACAGAGTGAGTAACTACTTTGACTGTACAGTGAGAACAGACTGAGTGTTCGAGCAGGTGTGATTGTTTGCCTGCGTAGTTGTGAAAGTAATAGTCAGAGTTAGTTAATAAATGTTAGAGTAAACTTTACCGATTGGTTTTATGTACCTAGGCTACTCTGCCAACACGTTACATTACTTATTGCTACATTATTTTATTCTACTGTAAGTAATAATTTATATTTGACCTGAAAGTGTTTAAAATGCAAAAATAGATATTCAAAACATATATTTTACAAATACGCTTTTTTTCCCAAATTCTGAAGTTACACGAGTACTTAACTAGGGTTTATGTTAACTATGACCACGGTAGACGAACATGAGCTATCTGGTAGTTGATAATACTGTCCGTATACCGCTTTCGACAAAGTATATCCTTCAACGATAACTTATTCCACGTTCATATTAAACTTATTTTTGTTACTTCCAATTAATTCTGTAGTCTTCCTGTGTCCTCTTCGTATGTCACAAGTTTTCAAACTCTAGACTTCTTAATAACAGTGCACATAATTCTTAATGTCTATTGATTAAAATCCGACAGTCTGAACTTACTTAGGCAACTACAAATGCTTACAATCTAATTGAAAGTATTTTCATTTCTAAATAGAGTCCGCGTTACATTAGTGATCAAGTTTGGTTCACTTCGTAATGTCACGGTCTGCTCAATGGGACGGCAAGGTAGTTATCCATTATCTACGAACCATAGCTCCCTAGAGTTGTCTAGCATACAACATATAAACGCTAATTACTCAAACCAAACGGCACCAACGATTGCTGTAAAACAATAAATTCAATAGAAGTTTTCCAGATAGTAACGACAATTCATGAAAAGTAGTCATTTCGTACTCGTAGTGACGCCACTGCAACGAGCCTGAAGCAGTACCTAATGCTTTGTGCAGAAAAGAGATCAGTATGCATTGTCGAATGAGTAAGAAAGCAATATAGACGCGTCTTATCTCAAGTTGTTGTAGGTGAATTGTGCCTAATGTCTTATTCAAAATCCTGATGAAGAATACAGCATGAATATTATTTTTAGTGAACTTAGGCTCTAGACTGCATTCTATTGTACGGCTCATTTAACATTTCCAGACGTCATTTTCTGGCCCTTCCTTCCTCGCAACATTTCACAACCAGCGAAACGCAACTATGCTTTTCCTTTATGAAGGGATTCATTTTTGCACATTGTCATTTAAGCTCACTCAGGAGAAACTAATCTATGTTCCAACCAAATTGCCTTTCCCACGTGTAGTACGTGATGGAGCATGCGCACATCTTCTCTTTCGCTCGCTTTTCCGTCTCACCCCCTTGAACCGTGTGTCAAGTTGTCCGGCGCGAGTTGTACAGAATAAATAACTTCGGATAATAGTTTGTTGTGTAGCTTTATTACTAATATTAAACATTACTTCGTGTTTAAAGATATTTAAGGACACTTCCAACTTAATATATGTTATAGTATACCATCGCTGCTGTGCCAAAACCGCGAAAGTGACAATGATCTTCCTATCCATTATTTCAGTTAAGTGGTCACGCCTCCCAGCCACATATGGATATGCAGTCCTTCAGAACAATTTTCGTTGAGTTAAATTTCCTAAGAGCGCGTGTAAAGGAAAATGAACCTTACTGAACCGTACTGTAGGAATGTATGTTTCCATGGCATATTTACCCACTCCTAGAGTATGGTGTATTTTAGGTTTATTTTCCTCTACACACCCGTATGGGAAAATGATCTCAACGAAAATTGATCTAATGAACTGCATGTAAATATGTGGCTGGGAGGCGTGACCAGTATTTAAGGGAAATAGTGGATAGGAAGAGCATTGTCACATTTGCGGATTTGATACAGCAGCGACAATGTACATTCTGTTATGCAGAATGTCACAGAAATCAGTTTCCGCTGGGTATGTTCAAACTGCCCGCCATTACTTTCAATGCAGTTTAAACTACGACGTAAACAGATTTATAAGTAGGGAATAATAACTTCAAATTCATTTTAAATCCCGGGTTTATTTCACCTACGTTTCCTGGTAATGCGGAATACGGCATTCACTGTGTTAAACCCCATAAAGAAAAATCGCATTGTGTCAAATCAAACGAGTATACTGGCCATTTGATACTTCCATGTCGTCCGATCCATGTCTAAATGTTGCGGACATCCAATCCGAAGTGGGGAAGAGCACCGCCTTGTAGACAGATTAACGAATGAATTGAAGAATTAGGATGGTTTTCCAACTCAGGAAATACAGGGTCCTGCAGCATCTCTAAGGAAGCTGCTGAAATTACAGTTTCTTCAAGAAAGTAAGGACTTACTAATGCCATCTCCCTCATTCCTCCCCGCCATATAAACAACACAAACAAATTATAGTAACGATTTTCTAAGGGTAACAGATGATACTAATCTTCCGATTTAAGTCATAACGTGACGTTGTGTAACGTCCAGCATAAATAATATAGACCCATCTACGTATTCATCGCTGCTATTTCAATTAACAAGTGATATGAGAAATTTATATTATCTGTGATGGCAAGTTAACAGACCGAAGGAACTACCGTACTCTTGTAATTTGAGAGTAGTTTGCGAACTAGAGGAGTAGAGCGTAAATTATGGCAGCTAATTTTTTCTCATATTTGCACTTTGCTGCCGTACAATGGTCATATAACCTGGAAAACATGGCATTTAGAGTGCATGGATGCAGCAAGAAATGGTCTTGCGCTGAGTAAGTACCACGTACATGCTGTAGTGAGTCAGGATCCGTGCAGACAAGATATGGCAAGGCAACTTCAGTGCTGAGGACGGGAAGTAATGGACCATCCTCCGTACTCACCGGACGTGTCACCGTACGTGTTTGATCTCATCCCCAAAGTGAAAGAACCGTTGCTTGGCAGACGGTTTGGGACACGAGAGGACATTGCTAACGATATGAATCCTGAGACAGCAAAAATCATACATGGTGAGGCGACTGGTATCCGACGTTTCCCACATCGTTGGCAAAGTATTTTGGACAATCTAGGGGACTACCGTGAGGGTTTACCATAAAAGATAGTGTACTCTCTGAGAATAAACTTTACGTAGCTCAAGGATTGCGTATCTGACAGCTTCCTCGCTGTATATCTCATAAACCTGCTCTGCATTATTCATATATTCTCCTGCACCTTACGCTCCCCATTCCCATCTGTATATTTTCACTTGTTTGGTAGATCCCTCATTCCTACGAAAAAGTAGCTCCATGACTTACGGCCCACCCTAACATTTCCATCGTCCAGTATGTTTGCGTTTACTGTGAATCCTTCATTGATATTAAATAGATTATTTTCATGTACAGTTATGTGGTAATATTATTTAGCAGCAAGAAATGGCCTTGCGCTGAGTAAGTACAACGTACATGCTGTAGTGTGTCAGGATCCGTGCAGAATAGTTGTGGCGAAGCAACTTCAGCGCTGAGGATGGGAAGTAATGAAACACCCTCCGTACTCACCGGACCTGTCACCGTACGAATTTGATCTCATCCCCAAAGTGAAAGAACCATTGCTTGGCAGACGGTTTGGAACACGAGAGGACACTGCCAACGATGTGAAACGTCAGACAGCAAAATTCACGTGGGGGTGTCCTGTAAAACTCTTATATTTCAAATATACCACAGGAGTATTTGTTTAGACGATGTTTGCTGGGATTATACTTTCCGATCTTTTCACCCTAATAGCTAATGGGAGAGTGCGACACAAAATGCTCTCCTAACGTCATTAAATCATTCCAGATGTATTGCTCAAGTAAGAGAGAAATTTTATTTATTAAACTATCAACTTCCCATATGAACGGGCTGCTAACAATGGACAGGTGTACAATAGTCAAGTAAAAATCTTAAAAGCTACAAATCTGAGAACTAACATGCCTTATCCGTAGGCTGATTGAAGGCAGGCTAATAATCAAGAATGTATATTATTGATGTTCATAGGTTGTAGATGGAAGACTGCACTATTCACGCCGGACCAAAGATCTGCTCGGAACAGTTCTGACTGGAGGAACGCTCGTATATTGAGCGACACCGAGATTGTCGACATATTATCATCAAGGCTGCAAAAGAATTGAGCCCTGACATGTACTCCCTAAAATCATAACCAATTGTCGATACCGTAATAATTAACACTAATTAATAATTTCGTGTGGCTATTTCTAGCCAGGTCCAGCCCTTGTAAGGCAGACCCTCCGATGAGGTTGGGCTTCATCTTCCATGTGTAGGTAGCTACGTGGTGGAGGATGGTGTTAAGTGTGGTTTGTGAGTTCCAGGGATGTTTTAGACAGCATAAACAACCAGCTCCCGGGCCATTGGAATTAACCAATGAAGGTTAAAATCCCCGACCCAGCCGGGAATCGAACTCGGGGCCCTCTGAACCGAAGGCCAGTACGCTGACCATTCAGCGAACGAGTCGGACACCAATTGTCGATGACTATCTTCTGGATTCATCCTGGTCAGCCGATTATGATTAGATCCTCTAGTCAAGACCACGCCCTCAACTTCTTCCTGGAACCAAGACAATAGCAGACTCTGGGGTGTTTCACAAGCAATATTTTCCAAACCGTCGTACAAAAATTATTCATACAACATATGGAGACCTCCCAGCTTACAAATATTAATGACAAAATACACAACTGAAATACTACTACTATTATTAATAATAGTAATAATAATAATAATAAATCAAATACTGACAATAATCTCTCTCATATATGTGCTATCACAAATTCATATTCATCCATTCATTCTTCATCATCACATTTTGAATTCTGGTCAGTGGATGATTTTGAACTTTTGAACTGACAATACATTTCGCGTCATTTCTTACCATTAGAGGCCAATCTCCTAGATGTTAGGCCCCTTTAAACAACAAGCATCATCAAAACATAGAAAAGATATGATACTCGGACGTTCGACACGCAATATGTTGCGTCGTAACTGCTGTGGCACTTCCCACGAGACGCAATATATTGCAGCGTGACCCGCATTGGGAATCTGCTCTGATTCTAGAATACCTTAATGTACGTATTCTGAGCGTGGACAGAATCTGGTCGATCTTAATTGAATTCTTTAATACCACGGAATTATAGATAGATTTGACATCCATACTCGAGCAATGCCATATATTAGTTCTGATGAGATTAAAGTGATCGCTTAGTGTTTGGTGTGAACCGATCGAACACTCACCACTTGTGGAGGTTGTTTGAGCCAGACTCGTTGACAGCCCTTGATCTGCGTTGTCTTAAGCTGAACTTTAATTCACTTGTGGAACTAGAGAATTGCAAAGCTCAGCTGTTCTTAAAGACAAACAGAGGAAAGCCTCAACTAAAGCTAGAGCCCCCTCGTGCCAAGCAAACACTCCCTGTGCGCTAGCTAAACATGAGCGAGCCGCACCCTTGCTCGTCTTAGGACACTTCGCTCAAGACTTACATGATTTTTATTCCACTGAAAACCTGAAGTGTAGGCTGTCGCTTCAATAAGATGGAAAGCAAACAAGAGTACTGCACTGTGTAAAGTGGCCATAGATATACCAATGGATCGATCAGCAATGGGGAATGTTGAACTATAGGCTCTCAGTTCTTTTTTTTTTACCCCCGCCCGTTAGATGATTCTATAGTAGTAGTAGTAGTAGTATTTCTTGCCTTTCGGCATTGAAAAAGTTCCAATTACAAAGAGCATTCACTGAATAAAAACCAGCACTGGCAATATTTAAATAATACGTGATACTTATAGATACAAAAATTGAAATAATTTATGCAACATTGTTTTTCCTCCGTTGGTTTAAGATTTCTCTCCTCCATATTCCTCAACCCCCTTCGTTCAATACGTGTCTTGACGAATTTTTCCTTTTTCTTTCCCCTTTTTCGGTGTAGACTCGTATTACAGGTGTCTCATTGTTTCTTCCCTTTCTCCGCAGATTCTCCATTTCTTTTTATATTTATCCCAGTACGGTTTGGCCAGACATTCGTTCCCGCACCTGAATCTGGTAATGATGATATTGTCTTGCGTGTGTTCTCTTCTGCGTAGCTCTTGTGGTAGATTTCTTTGTTCTAATATTCATAATGTGGGTGGTCGGAAAGAGCGTGAACCTGGAATATGAGCGTTGGAGCATTTGTCATACTGATAAGTAATTTAAAAAAATACGTTGAAGTTGTTATTTCATCAGCTGGTGAAGTTAGCCAATCAGATCGCTTCATAGGCGACTTCAGATGGGTTTGTGCATGTGGTTCATGACCGGTTTGAGAGCAGAAATAAACTCCTTCAGAGGAGGGATGATAGCCACGGCCCACAGCAAGCACGGTACGGTGACATTGGCTAACACCCACGGTGTGTTCGTTCAGAGGAGGGATGATAGCCACGGCCCACAGCAAGCACGGTACGGTGACATTGGCTAACACCCACGGTGTGTTCGTTCAGAGGAGGGATGATAGCCACGGCCCACAGCAAGCACGGTACGGTGACATTGGCTAACACCCACGGTGTGTTCGTTCAGAGGAGGGATGATAGCCACGGCCCACAGCAAGCACGGTACGGTGACATTGGCTAACACCCACGGTGTGTTCGTTCAGAGGAGGGATGATAGCCACGGCCCACAGCAAGCACGGTACGGTGACATTGGCTAACACCCACGGTGTGTTCGTTCAGAGGAGGGATGATAGCCACGGCCCACAGCAAGCACGGTACGGTGACATTGGCTAACACCCACGGTGTGTTCGTTCAGAGGAGGGATGATAGCCACGGCCCACAGCAAGCACGGTACGGTGACATTGGCTAACACCCACGGTGTGTTCGTTCAGAGGAGGGATGATAGCCACGGCCCACAGCAAGCACGGTACGGTGACATTGGCTAACACCCACGGTGTGTTCGTTCAGAGGAGGGATGATAGCCACGGCCCACAGCAAGCACGGTACGGTGACATTGGCTAACACCCACGGTGTGTTCGTTCAGAGGAGGGATGATAGCCACGGCCCACAGCAAGCACGGTACGGTGACATTGGCTAACACCCACGGTGTGTTCGTTCAGAGGAGGGATGATAGCCACGGCCCACAGCAAGCACGGTACGGTGACATTGGCTAACACCCACGGTGTGTTCGTTCAGAGGAGGGATGATAGCCACGGCCCACAGCAAGCACGGTACGGTGACATTGGCTAACACCCACGGTGTGTTCGTTCAGAGGAGGGATGATAGCCACGGCCCACAGCAAGCACGGTACGGTGACATTGGCTAACACCCACGGTGTGTTCGTTCAGAGGAGGGATGATAGCCACGGCCCACAGCAAGCACGGTACGGTGACATTGGCTAACACCCACGGTGTGTTCGTTCAGAGGAGGGATGATAGCCACGGCCCACAGCAAGCACGGTACGGTGACATTGGCTAACACCCACGGTGTGTTCGTTCAGAGGAGGGATGATAGCCACGGCCCACAGCAAGCACGGTACGGTGACATTGGCTAACACCCACGGTGTGTTCGTTCAGAGGAGGGATGATAGCCACGGCCCACAGCAAGCACGGTACGGTGACATTGGCTAACACCCACGGTGTGTTCGTTCAGAGGAGGGATGATAGCCACGGCCCACAGCAAGCACGGTACGGTGACATTGGCTAACACCCACGGTGTGTTCGTTCAGAGGAGGGATGATAGCCACGGCCCACAGCAAGCACGGTACGGTGACATTGGCTAACACCCACGGTGTGTTCGTTCAGAGGAGGGATGATAGCCACGGCCCACAGCAAGCACGGTACGGTGACATTGGCTAACACCCACGGTGTGTTCGTTCAGAGGAGGGATGATAGCCACGGCCCACAGCAAGCACGGTACGGTGACATTGGCTAACACCCACGGTGTGTTCGTTCAGAGGAGGGATGATAGCCACGGCCCACAGCAAGCACGGTACGGTGACATTGGCTAACACCCACGGTGTGTTCGTTCAGAGGAGGGATGATAGCCACGGCCCACAGCAAGCACGGTACGGTGACATTGGCTAACACCCACGGTGTGTTCGTTCAGAGGAGGGATGATAGCCACGGCCCACAGCAAGCACGGTACGGTGACATTGGCTAACACCCACGGTGTGTTCGTTCAGAGGAGGGATGATAGCCACGGCCCACAGCAAGCACGGTACGGTGACATTGGCTAACACCCACGGTGTGTTCGTTCAGAGGAGGGATGATAGCCACGGCCTACAGCAAGCACGGTACGGTGACATTGGCTAACACCCACGGTGTGTTCGTTCAGAGGAGGGATGATAGCCACGGCCCACAGCAAGCACGGTACGGTGACATTGGCTAACACCCACGGTGTGTTCGTTCAGAGGAGGGATGATAGCCACGGCCCACAGCAAGCACGGTACGGTGACATTGGCTAACACCCACGGTGTGTTCGTTCAGAGGAGGGATGATAGCCACGGCCCACAGCAAGCACGGTACGGTGACATTGGCTAACACCCACGGTGTGTTCGTTCAGAGGAGGGATGATAGCCACGGCCCACAGCAAGCACGGTACGGTGACATTGGCTAACACCCACGGTGTGTTCGTTCAGAGGAGGGATGATAGCCACGGCCCACAGCAAGCACGGTACGGTGACATTGGCTAACACCCACGGTGTGTTCGTTCAGAGGAGGGATGATAGCCACGGCCCACAGCAAGCACGGTACGGTGACATTGGCTAACACCCACGGTGTGTTCGTTCAGAGGAGGGATGATAGCCACGGCCCACAGCAAGCACGGTACGGTGACATTGGCTAACACCCACGGTGTGTTCGTTCAGAGGAGGGATGATAGCCACGGCCCACAGCAAGCACGGTACGGTGACATTGGCTAACACCCACGGTGTGTTCGTTCAGAGGAGGGATGATAGCCACGGCCCACAGCAAGCACGGTACGGTGACATTGGCTAACACCCACGGTGTGTTCGTTCAGAGGAGGGATGATAGCCACGGCCCACAGCAAGCACGGTACGGTGACATTGGCTAACACCCACGGTGTGTTCGTTCAGAGGAGGGATGATAGCCACGGCCCACAGCAAGCACGGTACGGTGACATTGGCTAACACCCACGGTGTGTTCGTTCAGAGGAGGGATGATAGCCACGGCCCACAGCAAGCACGGTACGGTGACATTGGCTAACACCCACGGTGTGTTCGTTCAGAGGAGGGATGATAGCCACGGCCCACAGCAAGCACGGTACGGTGACATTGGCTAACACCCACGGTGTGTTCGTTCAGAGGAGGGATGATAGCCACGGCCCACAGCAAGCACGGTACGGTGACATTGGCTAACACCCACGGTGTGTTCGTTCAGAGGAGGGATGATAGCCACGGCCCACAGCAAGCACGGTACGGTGACATTGGCTAACACCCACGGTGTGTTCGTATTTGATGGTCATTTCTTGCCATAGCACTCAATCCCGACCAAGCCACGTCCAGGTTTAGCAACACCGTCTCGTGAAGCCACTTAAATAAGGCTATTGAAATGCTATTTCGTATACTCACAGGGGAGGAGTTCCATATCATGAATAATAGTGTAATTTTTCGTCAGGCTGTCTTAAATTAATTTGTATTCTTACCTCTTTTTGTCAATATCCTTGAAGCCAGTAAGTGACGCCTGAGGCTGATGACCTTAGATGTTAGGTTCCTTTAAACAACAAGCATCATCATCATCATTAGTAAGTGACACCTGAAATCTCAGGCCTTTCTTCCTCCTATTAAATGGATACAAAGATGAATAAATAAACGCCGGCTGGAGATGAGATTTGCACATCAATTTCATCTCTTTTCAGTGAGTACTGTTATCGGAATGATCAGAGAGTGGCGTGAATATTAGAGCTTTGGATATCTTGTAATTGGTTTCACTCCTATACCCGCAGCAGTATTTCATGCAATCCATCACATTTACTGGGACTAAAGCGAGTCTGCGAACTTCCATTTCTGCTTCATTCAGAGTGCAGCTTTGTTTCACAAATTAATTTCCGGCGCAGTGTATACAGTAATAGTTTCTAACGTTATTTCATTAACAAGGTTACATTCTCTCAGTTATGGTAGTAAATACATCACACCGTCGCACTATATTCAGATATATAAGTGATATTATTATTGTCATTATTCCTATTATTATCATTTATTTATCATTTCATTTGTATATTTCGTTCTTAATATTTTAAGGTGGAAATTCTTCATATGTGTTTTGTACTGTGATTGCTCACAAATTTCAATGAAACAGAATTAAAATATTAATGAAATAGAATGCTCAATCGTCGGAATATGTGGTTTCTCCTTGTACTTACCTGGTTTCTTACACATACAATTGTTGATGGGCGCCAGCTACAAATAAATGTAACGATAATTGAATGAGAATATAAAACTCTGAAATTACAATAAAAAGAAACTCTAGACATTACGTTTTAAATTCTCTTGACCGAAAACCTAAAGTGTGTACAATAAATGTATCCCTCACTGTTTCACTTAACAGTACCTTGAACACTTTGAGCGTTATTATGACGTATTCCTTTGAATTTGTATCAGGTGTAGATATCTCAAACCTAATTTGGTGAATTATCCTTTTAGTCTCCCAAACGAGATATAGCATGGCTGGAAAACATAATCACACTTTAAAATAAACTGTTCAAGTAATTCACTGATAACTGTTAGTCTGCATTACAACGACTCAGTATTCGGCTGTCACCGAACTGACACAAGAACTCAACCGAACAGACACTTCGAACATATAATCCATCTGGTCGCTGACGACTACGTATCCATGTCACTGACTGTGGTAAGGCTCTACCTCCCACTGACTGACCAATCAACTGTGGCCTCACTCTCCATATGACTATCTCACTGTTCACCATCCATCTGACTGACCGCTATAGGATACTCCTCCTTATATAGACACTAAATGACACATGGTATTACACCCATGTCATAGTTAAAACAATTCATGACATCACTCAAACCCAACACCAAAGTGCTACAGATTGTGTTGAAATAGCCACAGGCAGACTAGAAACTGCCTATATTATTTCATGCTTCTATATGTAGACGAATACGCGCGGGTATTTAAACATGACTCGGTACAAACTGTGACAATTATTGCACCACGTAATGCGATGTCTTAAAAGTTGTTTTTCAAAATAAACACATATGCTATATAAATCAGGAAATATCTCACACTTCATTTTCTTAATGCTAACATATACACATATAATACATAATAAATGCAATAAAATGAAACGAGCGATAATTAATCAATACATAGCGAAATCAGATGATAATTGAATAAAACAATAATAGTTACAATAATAGTAAGAATAATAATAGTCATAATACAGCTAAAATAACAATAATAATAATGATAATAATAATAATGCAGAAGAATGTTTGTAACGGGATTTGAACCGTTACAGTACAAGCGGATGGGAAAACAGTGCTATTTACAAATCGGAAAGTTTCGGCGATTCATACGGGCAGCCCAGTGTTCGATGACGCAGCCTGTTTTTTGTCATTGTCTTGGGACCCGGAAGAGTTTCGGGGTGTGGTCTTGGTATGACAAGAGGATCTTCCACTCGTGATTGTATGTCCAGGAACAATCTAGACGTACTATGTGAGAGAAGGGAGAAGCTGAGGTCTATTTAGGCATGTGAGAAAACGACGGAGAAAGACTTGACTGAAAACAGCAGAAGAGTTGATTTTTTTTTGCTACTTGTTTTACGTCGCACCGACACAGATAGGTCTTATGGCGACGATGGGACGGGACAGGGCTGGAAGTGGGAAGGAAGCGGCCGTGGCCTTAATTAAGGTACAGCCCCAGCATTTGCCTGGTGTGAAAATGGAAAACCACGGAAAACCATCTTCAGGACTGCCGACAGTGGTATTCGAACCCACTATCTCCCGAATACTGGATACTGACCGCACTTAAGCGACTGCAGCTATCGAGCTCGGTAAGAGTTGATTTAAAAACGTTGGTTTACGTAGAGGAGAGGTAACCTTTGTGAGACATGTTGAATCTTTGGTGGAACGTGAGAGGAGATGTAACTTTTCTGAAACATGCTTGACTTCAAATTTTGGTGAAACTTTACTTACCATAAAACTTGTGTGGAACGTGTTTGACATAAAATGTTGTGGAATGTGATGTGTGGTACTGACCTACAAACTGTGCAGTGCTTAGGCACTTGGTATTTTATCACTTGTGGTAGCTTGGTGTCTTATATATCTGTGAGATATATGGGGTGCTGTATTTCCATAAAATATGTTCTGAAACAACAAGCGTGTGTTGAGTGAATTCATCTTTAAACCAAGTGTTAGAGTCAGTGAACACAGTTATAAAGGTTCAGTTCTGTGTGATATAACAATTGCCATTTATGAAATTATACAAGTTGTGTTGATACACAGAGGCAGTGAAGGGTACTTATCTTCATATATATGTGCTTTGTTCAACGGACTGACTGCAAATGGTAGCCTGGTCCTCGTTTTTGGTTTACCAGTGTCTTTGTTGTTGTTGTTGTTGTAAATATGGAGTCTTCCATCAGTATTTCGTGAGTATATTTTATGTATATTTTGGTGTGTTGATCAGGTGCTCATGCACGGATATTATTTAGAATAGAGTTAGTTATTTTAGAATCGGTGGAGTTATGGATGAACCTAGGTGCAGTTCCTACCTATTTAGTCGTTTTCAGATAAGCGTTTCAGAGAGTACCATTTTAAGAGTTACGAAATAGGTGAACAAGTCCGAACACTTTAACAGCCTACCTTATTTTGGTACGGTTTTAGGTTCTGAAACGTGGTGCTCTAAGCCTGAGGAAATAATAAAGAAATTAAATTATTTGTAAATTCAGTCTCAGTCAACCTCGAAAGTATCACATGACCGCTCGATTCCCAGTTCTAGGATGAATGTATTTATAAGTACGTACACCGAAGTCTAACAGGATAGCAAGCATCTTGCATGTACAAAACTACACCACTCTGTTTTCTACGTTTTCATAACCTGTTCATACAAAACAACACAATTTACCAAAAGTTCCTAACGCTACTACACCATTAGCTCAATATTACATGCGCTTGAAATTTTAACGTGCATTCTCTACAAAACAAAATATAAATTTCGAGGAAGATTAGATATAGGAACATGCGAAACAATACTCACTATCTCAGGTTAGAAAACTGAACCAAAAACGAACGTGTTCACGCATATGCATTTTGAGACCTGAAAAGCGGTGGTTGATAACACTGATTCATCCAAGATCTTGAAGAAATGTGATTGAAGTCGAAAGGAGGGTTACCTTGAATCCATACGAAAATCGTAGCATATTGAGAAAGAAACAACTACCTACAAATAAATGAGGTCGAGATGGAATACCTCCTCCTTCTTTTGAATATTTAAGTTGAACACAAGGTAAGGAAAACCAAAAGGTAGTTTGAAAATTATTATTGCTCAAGGAGGGAAGGAACGTGCTGAAAGTTACCGACGACTTTACCAACTTAGCCTGTAAATAAATCTGAACATATTTCCGATTGATACGGATAAAATCTTGGAGAAGAAGTAGGCCTACTAAATATAGATTAATTAATATCCAATGGCAATAAATCTTTAACGAAGATAATATTGTAAGTTTAATGAATTGAAATGATGTTCGAAACATCAGACTCGAAAATGAACGAATCCATTAGACGACATTTTAATTTGGTAATTCTACTTTCCAACGAAGGTAGATAACAGGAATCAGTATGCCGTGTAGATTTCATAATAGGTACAATTTATACCGAGGGCAAAGTAAATGAAGACAAAACTGATGATCCAAAATTTGGCATGACTTTTTTTACCTGGAAATTACAATTTCATCTCTGAAATGAATGGGAAAGCTGAAACACTTCATAAATTACTCAAAGAATTTCGAAATATCTCCTCGCACTCCAACTAAGATATACAACATATGGAAGTTAGCCAAATTTAACTTATCCTTGAAGTGTGGAATGTAGGTATTATAAATTATCGTCTTTTCATTACCTACCTCATAAGTTTGATCACCACATAATTCGAAGCAAATTTTTGAATCAGTCAGTACTTACGTAGGTAATAATCAATGATGGCCGAAACAAGGACATAAAATGTGTAATAGTCCAAGTTAGAAAGTCTTCTCATAAGAAAAGAACATTGCTCATCTCAAACATTGCATGCGTATAAGAAAGATTGCCTTGAAGACCTTCGCAGGAAACGTAGCTAAACTTTCTCAAATCTGGTACAGAAGTAAAGAATTAAATTATTTCATCTGTGTTACGGACGAATATTATAGGAAGGATGATAAATGACAGGATAACCAATAAAGGTGATGAGAGGAGAACGGTTTTATATAATTTATCGTGAAGACATGTACGGAAGCACCCAGGACTTCCTCAGTTTATATCAGAAGGACGTGCAGGGTATGTGTATGTTCAGTCTTCAGCCCTAAGGCTGGTTGGATCCTCAACAGCTATGCCATCAGCTGTCATAGATGGCCTAGGCATCAATGAAGAGGCGTACTAGGGAAATGAGGAGTGAGGTAGTTTCCCGTTGCTTTCCTCACCGAGCTAGAAGTTGCTATTGCATATCAGTCTGCCAAGCCCACTGAAATGCATGCCCCGACCGACCCTATGAGCAAAATTTTTTACCATCCATAGCAGGGACTGGCTACGCAAGGAATGGCATTACTAGCATCGCTCATACCTCAGTCACTTTTATATTGTCAAAGCCAAGGGTAAGACTGAGACAGATCAATGAAAGTAACAAAATTGCTCTAGCCCATACCAGAACACATAGTGCACTGTAAACACTAGGTCCCGCCAGCAAAGGCATGGTATAAAATTATAATTTTAAATATCCAAATTCACTTCGATTTCTGAATTACATATTTGAGTACTGCCATATGGAATACAGAACCAGGTAGCGTAATTCCTCCAACGAATGTGGGTGTCAGAACTTGATGTGTAAATTAAATTTGAAATTAGTTAATTGTGACTGACGTGCGCTGCCATATTAAATTCTCCCTCCACACACGTTTTGTTTGTTTTAACTTGTACAGATGTTCCTGACAACCATTCGTTCTGCGCCATGCCTCAACCTGACAGTTGATGTTTTGAAAATGTTTTACAAAAAGTTTACAAAAGAAACTTTTCTTTGGTCTTCAGCGTACCTTCAGCTGGAGATAAACGAAGTTTTATCAAAACTTTCACATTTGTGCTTGATTTTAGGGAATAATTATGTAGCTCACCCGAACCATTTATACAATTTGAGTCAACCGTTTATTTTACGAAACACCAAAGCCTCATATTTGATAAGTAAGACGCATAAAACGTACTAATGCAGTATCAAATTAAATGAAAATAAATATGGAACAAAAGTACATCTAGGACTGGAAACGGTCATTTATAACGTCGCGTGGCCAAACACCTTTAAGATTCAGAAATTGGATTCAACTACATTGAAGAGAGAGCTATATTCAATCTGTATTAACATCTGAGATATCTGAATGAATCATTATCCAGAAGGGGGATACTCGGATTACCCGAAAGGACGTGAGATCGATTGCCTGTCGGGAGGTCTAAACATTTGGAAACAAGATTTTCAAAATATATCATTTACGTATGTGCCACGTCCATTTGATCATCTTCATTTAACTTTATACTGTATTTCGGCCCACGATCCATACAATTATGTTGTATTTGCTCATGTAGACATCTGTAAAGCTCTTAATTTTGGAGAGGTACGCGTAAGCCTCCAAATCTCATGATTGTTGCTTCAAACAGACTAGAGTTAATATGATTTTTGAAGGGCCGAATTACGTACATTCACCACTTCTTGCTGTACGTTGGCGTCACTTGAAAGAATTCTGGCAACGAAATCGATAATTAATGGTGAACATTAATTAAAATTCTTAATAATAAGTGGGTCAATTAATTTCCCCCTCGTTTCTCTCCTGTCTGGTAGACGTACACCAAAATTTGCGTCTAAATGGTTTCAGATCAAAAATTAATAAGTTGAGTTGGTCCGGCTCCACAGTGAAGGGGGCATCGCATCCACCTGTCACCCGGCGGCCCTGGGTTAGATTCCCGGTCGGGTCAGGGGGTTTTTAATTGTAAACGATTAATATCCCTGGCCTGGGAACTGGGTGTTTGTGTCGTCCTTAATGTTCCTATCCTTTACACTCCCGCCATTTCCAAACACACGCAGGTTCACAACATATGGTGCAAATTAGGGGCAAAAGATCTTCTTAGGTCAACGCCCCGAATAAATAGCATTTAAAAAAGCCGAGTTGAGTGGCTCAGATGGTTGAAGTGCTGGCTTTCTGACCCCAACTTGGCAGCTTCGATCCTGGCTCAGTCCGCTGGTATTTCAAGGTGCTCAAATACGTCAGCCTCTTGTCGGTAGATTTACTGGCACGTAAAGGAACCCCTATTTGATAAATTCCGGCACCTCGGCGTCTCCGTAAACCGTAAAAGTAATTAGTGGGACGTAAAGTTAATAATAATATTATTATTTAAACTAAGTAAGCTTGTAATTTTACGTGAATGTTGATATCGTAATCATAGTATAAGGATATCCAGTATTACGTGGAATACGAAAGGCAAGGACGTGATTTTTTATTTCAAAAATACCATATGCATTGTTCGGGGTTCAAACCGTGGCTGCATATTTCAAACGCTAGCTAACACACCTTCCCACAATAGACGCAATAGTAGGTTATGACTTCAGGTGCGTTGCAAGACGATACTATTACCTAACTACATTCTTCTTAATAGGAAATGTATTTTCATTTATTTGCAACAAAGGACATTTAAATGATACAGAATAAGTGGTTAGGTATATTGTATATCTGAGAAGTAATTGTAGTATTAAAATATTAAGATAATTCCGCCCTTGTGGTACGAACATGAGCCTCGTTTCACAGCTAAGTGAAACACAAACACACGGTCAGTCATATCCTGCACAAGGTTTTGTAACGCAGAACTTTTAATCTACCTTCATGTAAAAATAATGGTGTGTTCATTTCTTGGACATTATCATATTTCTAGCTTACTTATTACACAGTCCTGCAAAGCATTCCCCACAACATTTTCATAGAGGTAAGGATTGAAAAAAATGGCTGACCACTGTCTTACATTACCATCTCTGGGCTAAAATCACATCCTGGTGATGGATACCCAGGACTCTGCGCGATTCTCCCCTGCAGCTGATAATAGATGGTCTGTGATAGCCTGTGGCTTGGGGGGAAGGAAAGGAAGAAAGACTTATCTGCCCTCGATAATTGAATCCATTCCATAATATCGGAGATTTTTCCCCTTGCTACCCCTCAGAAAATATCTCCTCTTCTTTCCTGAGATTATGCTAGTATTACGACCAACCATCACGACCATCCAAACTGAATGTCGTTTCATCACTAAAGTTCACACACTTCCACATGCCCTCAGGCCCATTCAACTCTGTTTTCCCTATGCGTTACCATCATACGGTGTTGCAGTATTTCTTCTTGTATTTCCCTATGTTGTTTTGACGGATCATTCTAGATAAGGTAGGCTTAGAGATACAGGCGGTGTATCTCTCTGTACCAGCGCCTTCCTACCTGCAAGAATCTTCCTAACAAGTTGGATATTTTATCCAGGTGTCAGCTCCTGCAATCTTCTAGGCGAGCACTCATTTTCCATCATTTTCCTTCACTTCGGGGAATTGTTTTACCACAGTTGATTATCTGACGATTCGCCTAGCTATCTCGGGGGAAGATAATCTCTCCTCGTTATTGACTGTAATCTGTCATTCCTCGAAGTACAGCAATAAATTATGACTTCTGATCCAATGAACTTTGGCCTAATAAAAATCATAAATAATTGTAATTACTACCAAACCATAATTCACCTCACATGAAGATTAAAAACAATGAGAATATCCTGACAAACGTCACATTTATGGATTCAATTACTTTGTCAATGTAAAACCCGTCAAGCCTTTACGGTCAATGGAGTTAATATTGAAGGATTTTCTTAGTTTTTAGGGGCTGTCTGGTCGAGGTGGTAAAGGCGTGCTCGGTTCGCCCGGCAGGACGTAAAATTTAAGAAACGAGATTTCCAATTCCGGAGGTGCATATGGCCCTGAGGTTCACTCAGCCTACACCAAAAATGAGTACCAGGTTATTTCCTTGGGGCAAATGTGGCTGGGCGTAGAGCTAACCACTCTACCCCATCATGTGCCGAGGTTAACAATGGTGGAAGCCTTTACCTTCCACTCCTCCAAGGGCCTTCATGGCCTGTACGGAGGTGACTTTGCTTTGCTTTGCTCAGTTTTTAATTTGCTTTACGCCGGACCGACACCGATAGATTTTACTGCGACGATGGGATAGGAAAGGCCTAGGAGTGGGAAGGAAGCGACCGTGGTCTTAATTACGGTACAGATCCAGTATTTGTCTGGTGTGAATATGGGAAACAGCGGAAAACCTTCTCCAGAGCTGCCGACAGTGGGGGTTCGAATCCACTGTCTCCCGAATGCAAGCTGATAGCTATGTGGCTCAACCAGTGCGGCCACTTGCTCGGTACGGAAGGAAGTGGCTATGACCTTAGTTAAAGTACAGCCCAAGTATTTGCCTGGTGTGAAAACGGGAAACCACGGAAAACCATCTTCAGCGCTGCCGACAGTAACGTTCCAATCCACTATCTCCGGAATGTAAGCTGATAGCTAAGTGACCCAAATCGAGCAGCCACTTGCTCAGTGCATTCCTTGTACAGTTATCTTTCGGCTCTATTGCAACTTTAAAACATCTTGACATTGTGTCATTATCTTGCCATCTCTAAACAATTCAATTTTCGTGCATACTTCTTACAATTTGGTTCTAACCTGGTTCCACTTAAGAGCCGTTGGGCAAAGTTCAAATTTCTAAGGAGCACAACTATGGATACAATTTTTAGAATAAAGAATATGTGGAGTTTTGACCATAAATTCCAAGGAATTCAAGACTTCTTCTTCTTCTATCTTAATCTGTTTACCCTCCAGGGTTGGCTTTTCCCTCGGACTCAGCGAGGGATCCCACCTCTACCGCCTCAAGGGCAGTGTCCTGGAGCTTCAGACTTTGGGTCAGAGGATACAACTGGGGAGAATGACCAGTATCTCGCCCAGGCGGCCTAACCTCCTATGCTGAGCAGGGGCCTTGTGGAGGGATAGGAAGATTGGATGGGACAGGCAAGGAAGAGGGAAGGAAGCGGCCGTGGCCTTAAGTGAGGTACCATCCCGGCATTTGCCTGGAGGAGAAGTAGGAAACCACAGAAAACCACTTCCAGGATGGCTGAGGTGGGAATCGAACCCACCTCTACTCAGTTGACCTCCCGAGGCTGAGTGGACCCCGTTCCAGCCCTCGTGCCACTTTTCAAATTTCGTGGCAGAGCCGGGAATCGAACCCGGACCTCCGGGGGTGGTAGCTAAACACGCTAACCACTACACCACAGAGGCGGACAATTCAAGAATTATGTAGGAAAATGAAGTAGCTAGATTTCATCATCAGTATTAATCTGTTGACGCTAGTATTTGGTTTTGAACAACTAGGTAGAAGTCCGATGAATTTCAAATTAATTGATTAATTAGGAATGGCAACGTTCGAGAAACTTTCGTAGAAGTGTGCGTTCTGTTATGAATTTCAATCACGATATCATCATGTGCTAAAAATGATGTCTGCTAGTTCGATAACGTTTGATCCGTCACCATCTACAAAGGCGTAGTCACCGTTACCTATTACTTGCAGAAAATCAGCAAATTTCATTTTGTGTGGTTTTGCCCGCTTATTTTGAAGAAGGGTCAAAGAGGAGAGTATATAATACAATTATAAATAATTAGTTGTTTTGGCGATAAGCATGTGGTAAATCACACAAAACCTTTGTGAAATCTCCCCCAAGGACATTCCCAACAGAATGAATGTCGTTACCTGTGATATATTTTAAAATACAATTCGCACAAATTAATGAAAAACTATTTGCCTTTGGGGCTTTCCGCTATGTTGAGTCATCCTAATCGAATATCGTCAGCTGCTTTGGAATTTAATTTGAATCCAGACAACGAACTCTCATTTAAATTTCGAGGAACTGTTAATGTAATGTGCATTGTTCAACCGCTGGGCAGGAAAACAGCAGCAATTTCTGTCCACGTTACTGATATAACATGAAGCCCTAAATTGAAGCACTTTTATATTATATATCATAGTTTTTCTAGTGTCCCCGGGACCATCAGTAAAAAAATGCAATCTTGACACTTGTGGGTTTCTTTTGGAGCACGTCAATGGTTTCATTAACAGTGGAAAGTTGTTCCTGGATTGTTATGAGTAACGTGTCGGCCAAATCAAAGTTGAATATTAGCATATTATTGTGACATGGAGATCGACTCTTTTCACTAATTACCGAAATGGAAGGAGTTCACAGCATCAATGTTAAATTACGACATGAAATAAAGTTAAAATTTCTCCAAAATCACTCAAGCAAACGAATGTAGTGAGAGGCGACATGGAGGAGGGAACTTTTAAATTTATCCGAAATCAGTTCAAGCTAGCAAATATAGGGAGAATTAGAGAAGGGACAGTAAAATTGAGCTGAGTAGCTCGGCCAAGCGACTCGCTACAACACAGGCTGGAAGAAGCTGAAGTAGAGCTGACCAGGAAGACGTCTGGTTGCGGATATGTGATTACCTCCTTCCACCTACTCTTCCGTGCTACATTCCACAGCTCTCTTATGGTTCAAGTGGCCTTCAAGTACTGGCAAGCGCTTTGACCAAAATTAATGCTACATTTTCCTTTAATATTTCAAAATATACGTCAAGAAATGTTTATGTTTTTAAAGACACTGTGCAAATCTACAGGCCGAGATCATTCGTCAGAATGCTTTACGATGTCAATCGGTTCAGTCGTTGTCTAACAAAAATCAGCCTAGTGTACACACATTCCTTATTGAGAAAGTGTAAATGCTATTGCAGGGTAATCAGATCTCAGTGGTATCGTTGGTATACCTTGTGTACTTGTCCTTGCGGCAGCCGCGATTGTCAGGGAAGTAATTTATCCTTTCAAATAAATAATCAAAATACGTACTGCACGCGATAACTGTTTTTTTTACGTGTCGTGCTATATATATGATGTACACGATTCCAATTGTCATCGAAGCTGTCGCCACTCAGCCTAGCGATCACGAAACACTAATCTCGGTCATTTTGGACATTTTATTTTTTCACTCCTTCTCATCTGCATGCCGATGGAGGATGAATTCGGTCTTGAACGGCATCTGGAAACTCACTATTCATCTCATCGCACCACAGATCTATGAATTCGATGCCCATATTCGTAATTTTCAATTTTTTACCTGTCTCCCCCTCCGGAGGCTCACCCGTAAACGTTGCAGGGGTGCCTTACAGTATTTTGTTTTAGATAATATGTCATACCTGTACCAAGTTTGGTTGAAATTGCTGCATGCGTTCCCGAACTATGTTGGGATAGACACACACACATAAGGAACAACTTTAAAAATCTGGAGAAGTTTGGATAATATTACAAATCAAATTCATATTGTTTATTTATATTCTTCATTTCCTATGGAACACAGCAACATACTGAATGCGTAACACAATTTTACATTTTCTTTTGCTGCACTTCAATCTTAGATTTGCTTTGCAATCTCCACATCGTGAATTCTTCTTATTGCTATCAGTCAATTTGATCTCAAAATGAAGTCGGACGATATCCGTGACACTCTTACCCACATATCTTCCATGATCATTGCCCTTCCTCTAGAAGCACCCTGTCTTATGAATTCAAGAAGGTTGAGTTGTTCCGATTTCCTTCACTTTGCCCATCTGTGTAGATGACACGCATTGTTTACAGAAACATTCAGAAGTAAGGAGAGCATTTTCCAATACAATTTTGTTGCCTTTTATATTCACCCGTTGATTTGTGACATTCCCATTCAATATTTCCGATCCTTGCCATATGGCCAGCTTAATCAGCACTGTAACAGGAGATGAAATATCACTAATAGCAGACATTGTTACAGATTTGTACTTTCATAATTACAGAGTGTCCCAGAAGGAATGGTCCATATTCAGGGATATGACAGGAATGATCATTTGAAGCAAAGCACTTCATATGGACATATACTCTATTCCGAATAGTTTCCGAGATAGAAAATATTTAATGTTCATATTATGGGAGGGCTTGTGGGGCGCACGTATCTATCGTATCCACCCAACCTCTTTGACGTTTTGAAATTGGTACAAGTTTCCCGCATGAAATGTTTGCCATACACTTGTTCGTGGGACATTAATAAGTGAAGAAAGTCGCTGTGTGCTGGTAGTAGAACTACGTTGCACCATTTCAACAATGTGTTGCTCTTCCTGCACAGATTTCTGAACTACACGTTCAGAAGAAAAATGAGAACTTGGAATAATACCTGTCTCACTCAGCTATCAGGAATTCGACGTGTTGAAAAGGTATTTCTCGACAGCAGCAGGAGCCGTAAACATACACCGTATCTTCATATGCCGGGCTGAGTGGCTCAGACGGTTAAGGCGCTGGCTTTCTAACCCCAACTTGGCAGGTTCGATCCTGGCTCAGTCCGGTGGTATTTGAAGGTGCTCAAATACGACAGCCCCGTGTCGGTAGATTTACTGGCACGTAAAAGAACTCCTGCGGGACTAAATTCCGGCACCTCGGCGTCTCCGAAGACCTTACAAAAGTAGTCAGTGGGACGTAAAACAAATAGCATTATTATTATTAGTATCTTCATATTCTTCCATAGTGTAGATGTGTGGCATTTTAGCCGATGCTTCTTTCTGATACACCTTCACTCCCTCCCACTACTTCACTCACAACACACCATGGACAACCGCGCGTTCAGCGGGCTAGTTTAATGGCAGAAAGACATCTCCAGCAAAGAGGTTGAAACAACAAGGTAGGCTGGTCTGGAATAAAACGTTAAAGAGGCACATTTGATACAATCTGAGGATGTTCTTGTGGAACGAAACATGTCATTCTTTGTTTATGAGGGCATGTTTTCCGCAGGTATGTAGTAGTGTTACATGTGTTGTTGTTGTTTGAGTCATCAGTCCATAGACTGGTTTGATGCAGCTCTCCATGCCACCCTCTCCTGTGCTAACCTTTTCATTTCTACGTAACTATTGTACCCTACATCTGCTCTAATCTGCTTGTCATATTCATACCTTGGTCTACCCCTACCGTTCTTACCGCCTACACTTCCTTCAAAAACCAACTGAACAAGTCCTGGGTGTCTTAAGATGTGTCCTATCATTCTATCTCTTCTTCTCGTCAAATTTAGCCAAATCGATCTCCTCTCACCAATTCGATTCAGTATCTCTTCATTCGTGATTCGATCTATCCATCTGACCTTCAGCATTCTTCTGTGACACCACATTTCAAAAGCTTCTATTCTCTTTCTTTCTGATCTAGTTATCGTCCATGTTTCACTTCCATACATTGCCACGCTCCACACGAAAGTCTTAAAAAACATCTTTCTAATTCCGATATCAATGTTTGAAGTGAGCAAATTTCTTTTCTTAAGAAAGCTCTTCCTTGCTTGTGCTAGTCTGCATTTTATGTCCTCCTTACTTCTGCCATCGTGTGTTATAAGAAGTGTTTTCGACAGACGGAAAAGCTTTCAAAGTAAAATTGTTATAAAAAATACCATAACTTACCTCACCTGATGTGCTTATTTGGCTTTATTCTGTGACTACTGCTCGTTCGATGACTATTTAACTGCTGCCTCAGCCTGAGATAGTAACTGCTTACCAGAAATGCGATACAAATTATTATGACCCCCATCACCACCATCTTCAAACCAAATTAAAACCATTAGGTCTTAACAGGTCTAAAATACTATCATCTTAGCCCAAAATCAGTGCTGATTCGTGTAAACTGAGCCTAGAAAGGAAAACAAACAACCACCGTTACAGCTCTCCATTGATTCCTGCTGTTTTGAAATAGGAACGTGCAAATTGTGGCTAATTTTTAACTACACTCAGTGTATAAAACTGAAACATTCCAGGTGTACACGATTTTTACTACGTATTCACTAAAATGACGGATAGGAATAAAGATGGTTCACCGCAAGGCAAAAATGTCATAGCCTGCATTCCAGAGGAAGACACTCAGGACCGGAAGTGCGCTTGCTTCCAACACAGTAATCTAAACAAGGCAAGTTGATACATCTTTTTATTCAGTACTAAAATTGCTAAAATACGCCAAAATGATAATTCCCGCAAGTTTTCCGTATAAGTGTAGAAAAGGATAGTAGTATAATGCAGGGATTCTGGCGCCTCCGCCGCATCCTCCGCCTCCTCCTCCTCCTCCGCCGCCGCCGCCGCCGCCGCCGCCCGCGGGAAATTTGAATTTTGGCGGGAAATTTGAATTTTGGCGGGAGATTTGAATTTGTAAACAAAGCCACGTGCTTTTTGACAGCTGTCATCGACAACAACGCATCGCTAACCTCAGTACTGCCATCTTGACGGGCCTAAACCTCACTAGTGCCAACTTAACCTAACTAGCATGAGGTAAACAAAGCCACGTGTTTTTTGACAGCCACGTGCTTTTTGACAGACAACAACGCATCGCTAACCTCAGTACTGCCATCTTGACGGGCCTAAACCTCAGTAGTGCCAACTTAACCTAACTAGCGCGAGGTAAACAAATCCACGTGTTTTTGGACAGCTACGTGCTTTTTGACAGATTTGTAAACAAAGCCACGTGCTTTTTGACAGACAACAACGCATCGCTAACCTCAGTACTGCCATCTTGACGGGTCTAAACCTTAGTGGTACCAACTTAACCTCACTAGCATGAGGTAAACAAAGCCACGTGTTTTTTGACAGCCACGTGCTTTTTGACAGATTTGTAAACAAAGCCACGTGCTTTTTGACAGACAACAACGCATCGCTAACCTCAGTACTGCCATCTTGACGGGAATAAACCTCGGTGGTACCAACTTAACCTAACTAGCTCGAGATAAACAAAGCCACGTGCTTTTTGACAGCCACGTGCTTTTTGACAGATTTGTAAACAAAGCCACGTGCTTTTTGACAGACAACAACGCATCGCTAACCTCAGTACTGCCATCTTGACGGGTCTAAACCTTAGTGGTACCAACTTAACCTCACTAGCATGAGGTAAACAAAGCCACGTGTTTTTTGACAGCCACGTGCTTTTTGACAGATTTGTAAACAAAGCCACGTGCTTTTTGACAGACAACAACGCATCGCTAACCTCAGTACTGCCATCTTGACGGGAATAAACCTCGGTGGTACCAACTTAACCTAACTAGCTCGAGATAAACAAAGCCACGTGCTTTTTGACAGCCACGTGCTTTTTGACAGCTGTCATCCGCCATCTTTAAACTACAGAGCGCTGTGCTGCCCTCTTTCCTCACCTGTCATCGGCAGTGCTGCCATCTTGGCGGGCCTAAACCTTAGTGCTACCAACTTAACCTCACTAGCTCGAGATAAACAAAGCCACGTGCTTTTTGACAGCCACGTGCTTTTTTGACAGCTGTCATCCGCCATCTTTAATCCATAGAGCACAGTGCTGCCCTCTTTAGCTACTTACCTTTGAAATGTGGTGGCAGGCAATTCCACATGACAGCAGTCATCTTTAATCAAGAGAGCACCGTGCTGCCCTCTATGTGGTGGCGGCAAATTGAAAAATTCTACATGCTCTTGTTTGGAAACAAACTCACGCGCTTTTTTGACAGCCGTCATCCGCCATCTTTAATCAACAGAGCACAGTGCTGTACTCTTTAGCTAGATACCTTTGAAATGTGGTGGCGGCAATTTGAAAAATTCTATGTGCTCTTGTTGGGAAACAAAGCCACGTGCTTTTTTTTGACAGCTGTCATCCGCCATCTTTAATCAATAGAGCACTGTGCTGCTATCATGCGGGCAATTTCGTTAGCTGTCATCCGCCATCTTTAATCCAGAGAGAACAGTGCTGCACTCTATGTGGTGGCGGTAAATTCCATGTGCTTTACAAACCTATGTGCTTTTCTGACAGCTGTCATCCGCCATCTTTAATCTAGAGAGAAGAGTGCTGCACTCTATGTGGTGGCGGCAAATTCCACGTGCTTTACAAACCTATGCGCTTTTCTGTCATCCACCATCTTTAATCTAGAGAGAACAGTGCTGCACTCTATGCGGTGGCGGCAAATTCTACGTGCTTTACAAACCTATGCGCTTTTCTGTCATCCACCATCTTTAATCTAGAGAGCACCGTGCTGCACTCTATGTGGTGGCGGCAATTTCTACGTGCTCTTATTTGGAAACAAATTCTACTCGCTCTTCAGCTGTCATCCACCATCTTTAATCAAGAGAGCACCGTGCTGCCCTCTTTGTGGTAGCGGATAATTTGAAAAAATTCTTTTCGACAAGCAGCCATCTTTAATCCAGAGAGAACAGTGCTGCCCTCTTTAGCTACTTACCTTTGAGGCGGTTAATTTGAAAAATTCTTTTCGACAAGCTGCCATCTTTAATCCAGAGAGAACAGTGCTGCCCTCTTTAGCTACTTACCTTTGAGGCGGTTAATTTGAAAAATTCTAGCTGCCATCTTTAATGAAAAGGGCATCGTGGTGCTATCTTGCGGGTAATATTTTACGTCACAGCTGTCATCCACCATCTTACATTGCTAACCTTAGTGCTGCCCTCTTTAGCTACTTACCTTTGACAAGCTGTCACCCGCCATATTGCATCGCAAACCTCAGTGCTGCACTCTATGTGGTGGCGGATAACTTGAAAAAATCTTTTTGACAAGCAGCCATCTTTAATCAACAGAGCACCGTGCTGACATCTTTAGCTACCACCATCTTACATCGCTTACCTCGCTGCTGCACTCTATGTGGTGGCGGTTAATTCGAACAAGTTTAATCACGCATCGGGTAAGCTAGAGTAAGCACGTGCTGCAGTGATGACGTTATCATGCATGTTTAAACCCGTTCGTTGACTAAAAGCTTTAGTCTTCGGGAAACAGTGATAGAGTGTGGAGTGCAAACATGACGAAAACATTAATAGTTGATGTGCAAGGCTTTAAAGTAAACGGAAACAAGTTTGTGTTTAAAGAGGTGGCTGTGTTAGATTGCTGTGTGTTGTGGGCACCAAAACTTGTTAGTTTAGTATTTAGTCCACCGTTCCCTTACTGTTTGCAAACAGATGAAGATAAAAAGCAGACTCAGTGGATTGAAAACAATTTAGGTTTGAAGTGGGAAGAAAAAGGAATACTTTATCGTTTTCTACCTTTAATGATGAATGCACATTTGTCAAGAGCAGATCTTGTTCTTTTAAAGGGTTGTGAAAAGAAAGAATGGTTGCGTGATTTTCTACCATCATCATGTGAAGTTATCGACATGCATGAATTGGGGTGCCCATCATTTAAAACTCTTCCGAAAGAGCATAGTAGAGAAACAACTAAATAGTCTTTACAACATGTATGCATGCTCTTTGATTGGTTGTGTCGCAGTGCATGCCGGGAAGTGAACAACATATGTAAAGTGCAGTGTCGAAATAACCTTAGTGTAAAAGAAACATTTGTAGAGTAAAGACATCATGTCATTTCTAACAGATACTAAGTGTAACGCAGTTGAAAAGGCGATCGTAAAGTTTTATGCATGCAAAAAGAAACTAAACACTTTTACAGAAGAAGAGTTAAATGCATTACCAAAGGCATTTTTGGTCAATGTAGCTGCGAATGCTGTAAAGAAGATTTGGGATAAGGTACCTCGTGAGTGGACTCAAGATCCTGTTTTGTCAGAGCTTCAAACGTGTAGTTTACATCATGAACACGTGAGTTTAGCTAGAAGACCTTCTGTGAGACAGTGCCGTACATGTCAACTAATTAAACTGTATCACGGACCTAAAACTAACGAGTTGTCTTCGCTTATAAACACTTATCATGGCTGTGGAGAGAGTAAACAAGGAAAAGGTGAAGAAACGTGCTGGGAGAAAGATGAGGAAGCATGTTGGGCGTGGACTCATCAATAGAGTGATTGATCTTCTTTTCTTCGTGCTTCATCTCCCCTGCGGCCCTAGAACACGTTCGCCTGATACGTAGTTACATGCTGCCTGCATGTCGTGTAGCTGTTAAAATCTGCTTCGTAAAGTTATGCTGTGTGTTATTACCTAGTGCTTTAGCTGCTCAGAAGAATATAGCAGCACTTGTCGTTGTTGGTGCAATAAAACGAAAACTGAGTGACAAAGACCGTAAAATAAACAAAGGATAAAAATGTATGTATATAGTCTAAAATAAATATGAATTGTCAAAACATATTACAGGTGTTGTTTAATCCTACAGCATGTCCTAGTGACTTAGAAGAAAGGAAACGTAGAGGATTAAAAGAAAACACACATAAGATTTAAAGTACATCCTCTTTATTAATCCATGAATTAAAGCTGTTATTAAAACCAAGCCATTTAACATACAGTTTATTACCACGACGTCGAATAACACGTTCAACTAAATAGTGATCAGGATATTTTGTTTTCTGCAGTTCTTCGATGTAGAATCCTCCTTCAATAGGCTGTCCTCTGAGATCGCGAAGTAAATACGTAACTGGATTAGTAAGCTTAACACTTCTGATTTGAAAAATTTCAGTGCTCCAGTTAGGTGTGTATCCTTTTGCAAAGATAGACTTGTGTTTGCTGATGCGAACGAAATCACCTTCTTTAAAGCGATAGCGACGTGGATCAGCTGTTTTGATTACAAGATGAATAGCATCTAGACGAGGTGTATTCTTTGTAACAAGACGTGGCTTTGTTCCGATAGTGCGATGAGGTGTATCGTTGTAGGTAGATAAAAGTCTAGGTAGCAGATCAATCCAACGATATGAACCTTGCGCTGTAAATTCTCGCCACATCATTGTTTTGAGTGTACGATTAAAGCGTTCTACAACACTTGCCTTGAGATTACTGAACGTAGAGTAGTGTTGAATGCCAAGTAACTTGAGGTAAGAAGAAAAATCCTTGTTGTAAAACTCTTTACCTTGATCAGTTTGAAGAAGCCTTGGGCAGCGTTTCGATTCTTCAACAATATGTTTAAATGCTTCTTTAACTTGAGCTGCTGTTTTAGAACGCACGGGCTGTGCAAAAGCAAACTTTGAGTACACATCGATAACAGTAAGTAGATACTTATAGCTCTTATTACTAGAAGCATATGGAATCATTTCTACTAAGTCTGCTTGCCAGAGATCATCTTTTCCTCGTGTAATAACGCGTCTGCGACAGTAGGTGCGACGTGCTGGTTTATGTAACTCATGTGCGATGTTTACCTTTACAGGTGAGATCTTCTCTTGACGAGCCATTACAAAATAATACCGGCATAACGTAGTTCTCTTTCTATTTCTAGAATTTCTGATCCGTGACCCGTGTGACCAGCCTCTTGCGATGCTCTTAAAAGTTGTAATCGTTCAACGAGTAAGTTTGGGTCATTCCAGTATCTTACATCCACATACGGCAACAAAGGCTTGTAGATAACGTCTAGACTACGTGCAGTCGGAAACAGCTTAGAAATAAACTCACGATACATGTAACTCTTATTCGCATTTACAGCTTCTGTTCTCTTGTAATTACGTCGTGTTGCATCAGTAGCAAAAAGTATTGCTTTATACTTTTTAAGATCATCTTGTAAAATTATATCCTTGTCAGGTATTCGTGAGAAAAGAAGTTCTAAGAATCCTTTCGTAGGTTTATAGGTAACACCTTTTACAATGAGTTTGTTGCTATTAATCTTAACATTTGAATTTCCTATCCGGAAACAGTCATCTTCGTAGCGAATACCATAGGTAGTGTCAGCTTGTCCTGTAAAAAGTTTTTCTATATAAGGTGCAAAGAGAGATCCATAGGTATCTTGAATAAAAGTTCTAAACTGATTGCGATACTCTGGTGTAATCATCACCTCAGACAAAGATGGTAGATTTTGCGTCGATGTAGTAGGTGTTTCTGCAATAACATCTGTAGTTAAAAACTCAACACGCTTAGATGGTGATGCATCATTAAGTTCTTCTTCTTCTTCTTCCTTATCTTCCTCTTCTTGATCTACGTCCTGCTTCTTCTCTTCCGTATCTTCTTCATGCTTTTCTTCTTCATGCTTCTCTTTATGATATGATGTTTGCATAGAAGCAAAACTTGAAGTAGACTGCGGTAATGAAGTAGAATTAAAAATTTCTTTGAGTGGTGTACTTAGTTGTGTTTTTAAAAATAAATCCGTGTCTGCTTGAATACGTTTAAGCTCTTTAAATTTCCGTCGAATATTGTTTCGAGCTTGGATGATATGTTTTGTGATCTCCTTGCTAGATGTTAACATGATGGTGGTTTTTAATCAAGTAGTTACTGTAATTCTGCGTTAATGCATATAAAATGATCGAAACCCATGCGATATCGTCCATGCTGTACATCACTTTCTTTATCAATAACTAAAAAGCTGTAACGGTGTAATGACCAACATTTAGCACACATACGTTTAAAGTCATCGAATGTCATATCAGTGTTAACATGATCGTTATACACATGTCGCATGTTGCGCTCATCTTGCCGAAAAAGCACAATAACATTTGCGTTGTCGCGTATCAACTGCTTGGGCACACGAGAATAGGTTTGGCACAAATAGATGCAATCAACATATTTATGTCGACCCATACTAAAGAATGCACGAATAACGTTTTGCTGTTCTGTTGCGACATCATCAAAGATCATTAGAGAATTAGGAAGCACATCGTCTGGTGATGGTACTTGCTCATGTGAATTAAATTTAAAATATCTTATTCCATCTTTAACTAGATCGTGCATTACAGTTTGTAGAATAGTATATAGCGGCTGATAGAGTGACTTTGCGAAAACGTAAATATTCTCGAAGCGTATACCATTTACAGAAGTAATAAGTGTGAGTAAAAGATTTGTTTTACCACATCCCGACGGACCTGATATAATACATCGAACAGTAAAAGGAAACAACGTTCCATGACGTTTTCTTGTAGTTGTACTAGAACTAGGTAAGAGATGTGGTACAATGTCGGTAACAGGTAGCGTGTCTTGCTGCTTTATAATCTTCATGATAACTGAATCATAAAGTACGTAATAGTAATATATATATTAAACGAAACAAGAGGCAACGGTTAGTTTATGATTTGCTCTTGACTAGTAAAGTCGTGTCCAGCATGGTGAAACAACGATATCCAAACGACATGAAGAAGAAGAAGAAAGTAAAAACTGTTGGATGGAAAGATGTTATAAAGGCTGCGCAAAAAGCTATTCGAGGGGAATACAATCCTCGTGTAGCTATTACTAAGGCGTTACGCGCAGCAAGAGCGAGAATTTCTCCAAAGTGCAGAGCAATATTTAGTAAACGTGCGCGAATTATTCCTGTACCAAAACGAGGAGGATTTCTTCCTGCGCTGTTTGCTGGCTTAGCAGCTTTAGGGTCATTGCTAGGTGGTGCTAGCGCTGTAGCGAGAACTGTCAAAGCTGTAGAAGAATCGAAACAACAGTTGAAAGAGAGTGAACGTCATAACAAGACGATGGAGGCAATTGCGTTACGAGGCAAAGGTGTGAACATGAAGCTAGCGCCATACAAGAAAGGGCTTGGTATCTACATTTCTCCAAAAAACGTCTACTGAATGCACTGCCATATCGAGCTCTAACGCATGATGAAGTTTTTACGTTTGCTAAACAACTAGGAATTCATTATTTTCGAGGAGTGTATATGCGCGATCAACTACCAGCACGTCCACGTGAACGTGAAAGTGCCGTAATTAACTTGGACGACAGTCGTGGACCTGGATCTCATCACGTTGCTTATGTAAAACGTAAATCTAAAGTATGGTATTTTGATAGCTATGGAGATTTACCTCCTCCTTTTGAGCTCATACGTTATTTCGGAAGCAGTGCAGACATTGTTTACAATAAAAACCGTGTGCAAAACTTTAATACACGCATGTGCGGACGATTATGTCTTATGTTCTTATATCAAACCCAGACAGTAGAGAAAGTGTATTAGTGTCTACGTGATGACGAACAGTGAAAGAACGTTTGCTGTACGTGGAGAAGGACCTGAAACAACCATCTATTTTAATCCGCCAATCGAACTTAGTTATCAGCCGCATAGTCTTGGACTAGTATCGTTTGAAAGCTACAATAAAATCTATAATGTGCGTGATGGTTTAAACAAGTTCTATTACGATGAGTATGTGCTAACACTACCCTCAGGTAGTTATACAGTAGATGATATTCACGACTATATTGAAAGTACGTTAATTGATCAGTTTGGGGAAGATAGTTTTAGTAATCATAATTACAAGTTCTCAATCACTATAAGCAACATTACGCATAAATGTGTTATTGAATCATCATTTAAGATTGACTTCAAATCACAACCTGATTCGATTGGACCACTGCTTGGATTTTCATCGAGGGAGCTCCTACCGAACGTACGTTACGAGTCTGATCAACCTATAAAACTCTTCGATGATTATAATGTGAACATTACTTGTAATATTATTACAGACTTGAATAGTAATCTACAACCTTCGCACGTCCTGCACGACTTTATTGTTACAGAGGAACGTGGATATACTATTTGTGAGAAACCAGCAGTAGTTCTTTATCATCCTGTGTCTGTAAAACACATTAGCAACATTACTCTTAGACTTGTAAATAAACATAATCAGCTTATTCATTTAGATCAGCACGCGTACGTAGCTTACAAACTACATCTTAAACCAGTATGAAAACCATCTATAAAACACGGTGTACATTCCGAAGACATACTACATGTGTGCAGAGACTCATCGAGTTAACAGATACCCATAAGCAGATACTCCAAGATTTAGGATATACACTACTACAACAGAATGGAAGAAATGCTAGACATTACGAATACAGCAGAAAGTCGTGAAGGTGTAGTACGAAGTGACCTTCATTCCTATCAACCTTTCACGTTTGGATTAAATAACAATGATGAAATTCATTTTATTATTAATCAACAAGATGTTTACACCTTACCGCACGAAAGCTACCTCTATATTGAAGGACGATTAGAAAAGTCTGATGGAAGTGGACCAAGCACTTCACAACTAAACAACCATGCTCTAGCTTTTCTCTTTTCTGAAGCGCGATATGAAGTAAATAATGTTGAAATAGATCGAACGAAGAATGTTAGTATTACAAGCGCAATGAAACTCTACCCTTCTTTCTGTGATGAAGAAAGTAATCTTTTGCGGATGGCTGGATGGTGTCCAAAATCTACTAACAACTGGATGATTAATGAGGATGGAACTTTTACGGGTATGTTATCACTGAAACATATTTTTGGATTCGCAGAAGACTTTACACGTATTATAATCAACGTAAAACAAGAGCTTATTCTAATCCGTGATCGAAGTGATTACAATTCTCTTAAAGCAGTAGAAACACCTGTAGAATCGAAAATATCACTGCATCGTATACTGTGGCGGATCCCACATGTAACCTTATCTGATCGTGAAAAACTTCGATTGCTCAAGATTGTAGAAAATGATACACCATTACATATACGTTTTAGAAGTTGGGAGCTGTACGAATATCCTGTGTTACCACCTACAAACAAGCATAGCTGGGCTGTTAAAACATCACGTTTTACTGAGAAGCCCTTGTACATTATTTTTGGATTTCAAACTAATCGTAAATTCAATCACGAAAAAGATAGCTCACTGTTTGATCACTGCAAATTAAGACACGTTAGACTATATCTCAATGGAATTACGTATCCCTACGAAAACATCGACATTAACTTTGAGAAAAATAAGTTTGGGATGCTCTATGACATGTTTTGTAAATTTCAATCATCGTATTATCAGAAAGAAGATCGTCCGCTATTTACACCTCAAGAATTTAAAAATAAAGCACCGATTGTAGTTATAGACTGCTCTTATCATGAAGAATCTATAAAAGAATCTCCAGTTGATATTCGTTTAGAATTTGAAACATCTGAAAACATTCCTGCTAACACAGCAGCCTATTGTCTTATTATTCATATGAGTGATGTTACTTACCATCCGCTAACGAATATTGTTACGAGACTATAAATAAGAATAGATCTTTATCAATTTCATTAGTGTGTGCTTCGACATCGTACGCTATGGAACAAAACTGTAAATGTGCATGCTGTTTGCATGCTCATACGCAACATCTTATTTATGTTTCACGAGTGAGTGAGGCTATTAAGATGTTCTATAAACGTAGATCGTCGATGCCGAAACATCTTATTCAATACTTACCACCAGGATTTTTATATACGTACGCTGCCTCTTACGTACATAATTTTTGGGACATCCTTCCTCTACACAGTAAGATGTCAATCGAAGTAGCTTTATGCAGAACTTGTGAACGACATTACAAGCATCGAGGAGAAAATGGTGATGATGATTGGGATGGACCAAATCCGAGGATTGAACACTGTACGCAGTGTATGAATGAACTTTCTCTAGTACCTCATGATGATGATGATGATGATTCCGAAAAGGAATAACAGCAAGGTAAGAAGTATATGATCTTCTCTGTAAAGCATAACATACTTAGTATAATATATTTCTAAATGCTTTGTTTAATTTGAATGTTGCAGGAGGCATTTCAGAAGCATACGTTGTTAAGAAGCACACCAACCTTGTCAGCAGCAAAAACGAACACTGTTGTAGTACATTTGTAAATAAATATTTGATCGCATTCAAAAAATGTTGTACTTATTGCATTGCTTTGCACCGACTTACTCTTAAGAAAAACGATCAGGTCTAAACATGCACAATGACGTCATCACAACAGCACGTGCTTACTCTAGCTTTCCCGATGCATGTTTAAACTTGTTCGAATTTACCGCCACGACATTCCTTTACACCAACTTACTCTTAAGAAAACGGACAAGTCTAAGCATGCATGATGACGTCATCACTGCAGCGCGTCCTTACTCTAGCTTCCCCAATGCATGATTAAACTTGTTCGAATTTACCGCCACCACATAGAGTGCAGCAGCGAGGTAAGCGATGTAAGATGGCAGTAGCTAAAGATGGCAGCACGGTGCTCTGTTGATTAAAGATGGCTGCCTGTCAAAAAGATTTTTTCAAATTATCCGCCACCACATAGAGTGCAGCACTGAGGTTTGCGATGCAAGATGGCGGGTGACAGCTTGTCAAATAGATTTTTTGTTTCAAAGGTAAGTAGCTAAAGAGGGCAGCACTAAGGTTAGCAATGCAAGATGGTGGATGACAGCTATGACGTAAAATATTACCCGCAAGATAGCACCACGATGCTCTTTTCATTAAAGATGGCAGCTTGTTAAATAGAATATTTCAAATTAACCGCCTCAAAGGTAAGTAGCTAAAGAGGGCAGCACTGTTCTCTCTGGATTAAAGATGGCTGCTTGTCGAAAAGAATTTTTTCAAATTATCCGCCACCACAAAGAGGGCAGCACGGTGCTCTCTTGATTAAAGATGGTGGATGACAGCTGAAGAGCGAGTAGAATTTGTT